>NC_079207.1:46743984-47018984 GCF_026745355.1 Beta vulgaris subsp. vulgaris | reverse complement strand
GACCCTCTTCTGTATCATAGTAACCAACACAACCCTCTGCTATATATCATAGTGACCCTCTGTTGTATCATAGTAACCAACACAATTTCTGGAAAAAATAGTGTGAAATCCGCAAATAATCGAACTAAATCTTTGAAGAACTAAAACTCCATGAACGATGATACAGAGGAGAGAGAGAAGATAGAAAGGGAAAAAAAAAAGTAGCGTGAAAGGGGTGGGGGAAGAAGGGGGTAAGGGTTAAACTAAATTACGAAAATGCATTACTCATAAGTGTCTTTAGGATGGTTAGATTAGATTAGATCCAAAGGTCCAGATTTTCTCACATATAAAAGTGTTTTCACAAGAGTCCTCCCCCCCCCCTCTCTCTCTCTCTATATATATATATATATGAATCATTTTTTATTACAAATTATGTTTTTTATACATATAAGAAATTTACAAATATTTAGAAAATTACAAATTATGCTCCCGAGACACCAATGATAGCAGGAACTCCTCTCTCAAGAGTAAACTGGACTTCTACTTTATGGGAGTCTCTTGGTTCAAATGACATAGCCAGGACATTTTTCTTGAACAAGTATGCTCCCTAACTTGTCACTAGGACAGTACAAGTACGATACCTTGCATCTAATGTCCTCAGCTTCGGCCATAAATACTTCTGAAACTTAAACCAGTCCACTCCTGTAAAGAAACACCAGTGTCAAGTAAACCAAAGAGCAAAAAAAATCTTGTGGAAGCCTCACTAGTTGTTCATGATATAATCAAGTAAAAGTCAATGTTCATGAATCATGATATAATCAAGGATAACTTGCTGAATAGTTTACTAATCTACTATGGTTGAGTTTCTTTAATTCAATAATAAGAAAGTGAAAACCTTTTTACCTTTGCCATCTCAAAACCACAAGACGAGATGGAAATCAACTGATAATGTTGAGAGACTCGTTAAAGGGAGGTCAATAAATTCAATAACAATAAAAAAACTAAAGAGCAAAAATGAAAGAGAAAATGATAAACAAGGCAAATATGAATACAGGATAATACATTGACAATTGACAATTGACAATTGCCACACTTATTACACAACAAACCATGTAAAGATATACATCATGAACTTCACTATGATTGAAATTTGTATAGGAGACTTTGATGATCACCCAAGATAAAGAAAAGGTAATACTCACATTCATCCCACGTGTCACCATCAGAATCACATCAATTTTTGCAGAATACTCTCCCTGCAGAATACACAAAGAAGCAAGAAAATTTAAGGTTGTGGAACTAGTTTATACAACATTCATTGACTTGTTGTTAATGAACCCATGTACACAGTTTATTATGATTGTCAATCCATAGAAAATTGTAGCAGTTCAGAAACCAAAAGATACATCAGATATAAGATTACCAGATTTACCACTAAACCCTTGCGCGCCCTCCCCAGCCAACCACCAACCGTTGCGAACGGAAAATATGATGATGCAATATCGCCGGCGAAGAAGGATGAGAGGATAGAGATGAAACCCTAGCCACCGAGAACGATAGAGGAGAGAGACGAATGAGTGAGAGAGATAAACGTGAGCTTTGCTCACTTTGCTGCATGTCAATTCATTTAAAAGTGGCCCACCCCAGCGACATTTAATGATAAAGGGCTGCGGTTGCCCCGCAACCCTTCATTATTAAAAAGCTGCAGTTTTAGGCTAATCAAAACCGTTCACTATTAAGGCTGCGGTTAGGTCAAAAATTACAGCCCTTAAGTAACGAAGGGCTGTAGTTTTGTGTTAACCGCAACCCTTCACTATTAAGGGTTGCATCTTACAATGAACCGCAACCTTACACCGTAGCCCTTGCATTTTTTTCCACTAGTTTTACAAACTAAACTGGTTAAATGATGATGGTGGCTAGTCCAGGCCCTTTTATACGGGCTTAACTACTTATCCATGAGCCGCCCAAAAAAATGGGCAGGCATACCCGTGGGCCTAATGGACCTATTAATACCTTTATTTGTTTCAAAAAAGTATGGGGTAATTATGGGGTAATAAAAGGGATTTCAAAGGTTGAAATAAATCTGAAAATATATCCCATACAAGACATTATTTCGGACAATATAAGGTGGGTCTAACTTTCCTTACGCAACCGGTTCAAAACGCGACAACGATCAGTAAGATGAAATACGTACCTCAAATGCGCAAATTTAAATACTATAAAAATGTAAAATTTCTAACCAAATAAGTTATAAACCCTAGCCAGTCTTCATACTATAAAAGTCAGTCTTACGGCTATAAATTTCCATAAGTCTAGTTTGCATTTTATGTAAATCCTAGTCAGTCTTCGGACTATAAAGGTCAGTTTTTGGACTATAAAAGATCAGTCTAAGGATTAAAAAAATTTCTAGGCCTAGTTTGCATTATATGTAAGCCCTAGTCAGTTTCCGGACTATAAAACTTCAATCTTACGACTATAAATTTCCCTAGGCCTAGTTTCCATTATATGTGAATCCTAATCATTCTCCGGACTATAAAAGTTTAGTCTTAGGACTATAAAAATTTTCTAGGTCTAGTCTGCATTATCTGTAAACCCTAGTCAGTAAACGGACTAAAAAAGTCAGTCTTCGGACTATAAAAGTTCATTCTTAGAACTCTAAAATTTTCCTAGGTCTAGTTAGCATTATATGCAAACCCTAGTCAGTCTATGGACCATAAAAGTTAGTTTTCGGACTATAAACGTTTAGTATTAAGACTATGAAATTACTCTAGGTCTAGTTAGCATTATATATAAACCCTAGTCTTACGGACTATACAAGTCAGTTTTCAAAATATAAAAGTTTAGTATTAAGACTATAAAATTTCTCTAAGTCTAATTCGCATTATATGTAAACACTAATCAGTCTAAGTACTAAAAAAGTCAACTCTACGGCGTACTATAAAAGTTCATCCCCCAAGTCTAAACACCTTTACTTGTCTATCCTGCTTTGAGTCTAGTCTTCTTATTGTAAGTGCAAAGGTTAGTACTTAGCAAAGTCCAATCCTTCAGTATGCTTGCATAGACCAGTCCATTCCAGTATAATCCATGTCTTGATGTGCATTTATTTATGCTCATATCTACATCAAGGTTAAGCCCATACTGGTCCAAAAGCATACCCATTTCTAACTTTCATTTCCTATTCCCATTTCCATTCTCCGATTTCTCATCTCCATTTTTCATTTCGAAAACGTTGTTTCTTAAAATTTACGAGGTCCATCCGATTACTGTTTAGGACAAGTCTGAGATTATAACTTGGCAACGTCCAACATAAAGGCAAAAAGGTCGACCTACTCCCAAACTCGTCACGCATCCTCACTTTTTCAGCTGAATCCTCCTGACTCTTCTAAACATCATCTGAAATGGGGGACACTAATGAAGAGCTGAGTGCCATTATAGCTCAACTTACACGGATTAACTCTCATCTTGAGCAACAAGACATGAGAGAGAAACTAACTGAAAAGCAAGAAGAACAAGGCGATACTCCACCATCACGACTTACAAGCAAGTCCGGCACGGATTTAAGGTTCAATTCCTACACGGCGATAATCCAGTCAATTCCTACACTCAAGAGTCAGGCTCATGGCCATGACATCATTGATCCTGAATTGAGGGACAAGCTCCCTAAACAGGTAACATTCGGTGACCTCCCAAAATATAACACCCCCAAAATCCATACACGTCTATGACTACTTCGCATCGACTTTCGGAGTGTTACCGCCGCGGTGAAACGCAAGGCATAATAAGAAAACGTTAACTCAAATCGTTGTCTTGAAAACTGAAATGCAGCGGAAATAAAAACGTAACTACAATTCGGGAATCATCAACGACCCTGTTTATTCAAACCACAAACCACTTACGTGAATCTTTTAGAAATCTAATAGTACTTAATCAAAATGCTTTAAATTCAAATACTAAAGACTATCCCCCGTATGCTCGATATCATGTAGCAGCATCAGCACACCTAGTCTGCTCCCTATTGTAGCATCAATTGTTCATCACATGTCAACAAACATATAATAACACACAATCAGCTATGCTGAGTACATAATGAACCATTGAATGCATATAAACATAAACAACGCAATAATGAACAATCCTAAGCATGATACGACAATGTGTTACATCCTTTACTCTTTATTTAGTTAGCATCGAACGGGCACCGTCATCTTACTAGAATCATACGGGCTACTGAATCCTTAATAGACAACTTGGTCTATTAGATGAAATGCAAATACGGTTTCGTTCCGTCTCACACACATCACCTTAGTATGCATACCCCCAAGATCGTACGGAACCTTCCGCCTACTTGAGTTATCAAAATTATAAGGACACTACTGTCGTCACAGTAGGCCTGCGTAGGAGTGTAGAACAAGTCCCACACTCCCCCCATTGTTCATCATTTGTAGGGAGTCCAACTACAAGTTATTGCCATAATTCACTTTTTGATACTGTCCATTCCTTTCATAACAACATAGAATCATTTCAGATGTTTTCTTAGTTACAGTATTCAAATCTTTTCTCTTGTAACACTCTTGTAACACTATGGATCAGATTAATATAAATACAATGCTCATGTTCGTAATACGATAGAATTACTCATTCCAATGCAACATATCGACTTCAAATCACAAACATATTACCAAACAATCTCAACAATCAGACGTTCTCTATCATGCTTCTAGGTTCCAATAGAATAAATTGCAACCTAATCATGATACTAGTACTTAGGATTAAACTGGTACGTGTACGTACCTTGTAACGGAGAATTTTTATTGTATTAACCAAACGTGCCACTTATGAAATTGGGACCTAAACGATTAAGTAAATACTTTAGTGCTACGTCCTTGATAATATTATCAACTAATACGTAACTAACTATAACGACTTAGTAATTCAAAATATAAACGATAGCTAAACTCATTGTTCATGAACTTCCTTTTCTTTTCTATTCTAATGAGTTTAGCGTCTTTTAGGAGTCAAAGTTAGTGAGCAAACTGATCTTAGTTAGTGTAATTAGTCCACTACCTTTACCAAAGCAATCATGTCATGTGTCCAACCAAGTTTTATGTCCAATCCAGTCTTATGTCCAACCAAGTCTTATATCCAAAAGTCAGTCCAAAAGTCAGGTTCGCATAATAAGATTATACTTCCAACTAATAATAACAACCTAATTTCTTTACTTCCCACCTTTACTTAATTACAATCCTAAAACCAGATTAATAGTTTAAACTAATTATATAGATTAATTAGTTACTAATTAACTTGAATTACAAATTAATTAATTACAACTTAACATAATTATAAAACAGAAAATAATATTAAACTAATATAATATCATATACATATTAGGTTTTAATACCGCTAAACTCGCCGGCGCAAATCACCGGCGACGTGATTCCGACAGCCCTCGCTCGCGCACCGTATGCACGCTACACCCCCGGATCTCGGCCCTCGCGTGACTCGAGCACCACAGCAGCGACGCTGCTTCGCACCACCGCAGTCGGATTCGTCGTACAACGCGACTTCGCCCGACTCAACCCTTGTCGCACACACTTTCGCACCACACTTCGCACAACGCATTGCACAACCCACACACAATCGCACCAGCCCTCTTGCACCAGCAGTCGCACACGACCCCGCACTCGTCCAACCCTCATCGCTCGCAGCACACACGATGACGCACACTCGCCCTCACATTTTGCACCCTCGAACTGACCTTCGAACGCGACCTCATCGTAGCACTCGAATACGACCACTGGACTCCGCACTCGCTCACACCGAACACGCACACCCTTCGCACTTCGCTCGCACGCCAACCTCGTCGAAGGTTCAAAGGAGGCGACGAGAGAGGAGAAGACCCAGAGAGAGGATAGAGAACTTAGAGAGAGAAAGTTTGAGAGAGAGGGTTTGGGAGAATGACGGTTGAGGGAGGAGAGAGAGTGTGTTAGGATTTTTTTCTGATTTTTTTTTCTATTCTCTCTATTTATAGTGTAGCATAACTAGGTCTAACTAAACTCGGTTTAGTCTTTTAAAATCCGAAATTAACTAAACCGAACCATACTATTATTATTCTATTATCAATATTCTTTGTAAATAATGCTAAAATATCTTTTAATTAACTCCAAAAATATGGAGTATTACAGGCTTCCCCCCTTAAAGGAAGTTTCGTCCCGAAACTTTGAGGTAGCCAGTCTTAACGACGATCTTTTGCACTTCTAAGTCCCAAAATTTCACAAGCGTTTTCTAACTTTCGCACATCAGATAAGCAATAATTACACATAACTAACATAATTAACATACTTTAGGGTCAAAGCGCGAAATTCTATCGCATTCTTCCCCCCTTAAAAGAAAAGTTACGTCCCCGTAACTCACCTACCTCTTGAAAAAGCTCAGGGTACTTCAGACGCATTGCATCTTCGGCTTCCGAGGTGGCTTCCGAGGTATTTTGATTTCTATATAACACTTTGACAATTATGACGCCCGTATTCCTCGTACTACGTACCTCATAGGACAAAGTTTCATCTAACTCGACATTTTCAGGTTCAAGGACATGTGACCAACTAAGTAACTAGTTCTAATTCTTGTCTCAAAGTGCTCGTCCACTATGACTAGCACCATTTTCTTGCTCACATGGTTATAAAGCACAACCTCGGTCCAAACCGTGACGATCCTAAACAGCATCACCATCATCATAATAATTCAACAACTTCCACAATCAGTGGGGAGTAACTAGCAGTTCTCCCAGCTCAAATAGAAACAGATAATGAACTTAAAAGTAATTAGAAGCAACATCAAAGGACACATTAACAAGTTACCAATCTCACCAAGAGGTACAAATAATCACAAGTAACCAATAAGGAAAATCCAATATCACACCAAGTCCCGATCAACCATGCAACAAATGCGGTCAACAAGCTCAAACATAACAAACCATACCGTCTGCGAGTACACTCATTGGAGCATTCCGCCCAAGGCCTAAGTTGCATATTCGAGGAACCATACCGTCCTTTTCGAATAGCTATAAGCTACGGATCATACCACCCGTAAGTGAACCAATGGACCATACCGCCCAAGGTTAAGTCACCAAGTTCCTAGGATCATACCGCCCTTAGGATAATCGAACTCAAGTTCCTAGGACCATGCCGCTCTTAGGATCATAAACCCAAATTCCTAGAACCATACCGTTCTTAGAATCATCTAACACAAATTCCTAGAACCATTCTGTTCTTAGGATCAATCAAACTCAACCAACACAAGGTATACACGACAAGGTATACTCAAATCCATCTAATCCATCTCTTCTAAGGTATACACAATAAGGTATACATCCAACAACGTTCACACGTGAGTATACAAAACAAGGCACAAGCCCTCCACACACTCCAACCAGTTAACCATAAGCTACCCAAACAAATTGGGCACATACCCTTAATATATAACTTAAACCAACCAAAATTTACTCTAACACACTTAGCATACATGCCTAAGACCAACAAAGCAAAGATATTCATGATGTAAGCCAAAAGAGGAATAAAATCAAGACCACACAACACAGGGGACAGACCCCTCGTCGCGAGGTGCGACGAGTGTCGCTGATCGCGACACCCTGCCGTCGCGAGCTGCGTCTGCTCGTGGCTTGCAAGCTGCGCTCGTACTCCAATCAGAAGTCCAACGATTCTTACACCTAGCCTCCCACGTCCAAACCAACTCAATTTCATGCCAAACAAAATACCAATCACCCTCACATGGCTAAACCTCATCAACAACAATGACTACTCAAAATCCAAAGTTAACTCAATTGAATCAAAGAATCAATTCAACCACAACAACAACAAGAATACGACGAATCAAGAAGACTTAACAAGATGATCATAGTAGCAATCCAAGGTATGAAAACAACCCTAACAATCATGAATTTACATGAAACATCAATCATAAAATCCTCTAAGTTCCACCTAGCATGATTCTACGTTCTCTAACGCATATTCTAACAACCTAAGTTCAAAATCTATACTCTACCAAACTAGAGTAACACCAGTTACCTTTTCCTTGAAGAGAAATGTAGTAGAACACTTCAAAAGTACTCTAATTACGTTGCGAAAAATCACCGCCTTTGTCTCCTACTAACACAAATGCAACGAACTCAACACGTGCTTGAAACTGGTGCAAAAATGGCTTGAAATCAAGTAACAAATGACTTATTTTTGTGTGAGAATTGTGATTGAAAATCCAAAACTTTTCCTCTCCCTTTTCTTTTGAACTAGGCGTGTGAAATTGAGGAGGAAGGAGGAGTTTTTCTGATTTTATTTTCAGAAAAATGAAGGTGAAAAGATGGTGATAAAAAGGTGTATTAAGAAAGGTAAATGAAGAGATGACTCTTGGTTAACTTAACGTTACAAGAGCTTAATAAGGCTGTCCAAAACCGTTCATATACCATCAATAAAAATCAGGAATTTGGACTTTCTAAAACAAATAATACAATGTACGAAAGCACTTGTACAATGTACATTACAGGCACCAAGTAAAACGTTCAAAATAATATGTATAAGTAAATATTTTTATAATTAAAAATTATAGTTATTAACGTAATACAAATACGCACTTACTACACTACCACATTTTACACCTTGCACAGACACGAGCATTACATTGTCCGTTTAATAAAATAACACAGATACAAGTATTATACGTCTAACAACAATGCCACACATAAAACACATTATAAACACATTAAAACAATATCGATCAAAATAATGTAGGTGTAAAAGTATATATATATATTTATACTTACCGAAAATATATTAGTAACATATAATTTAACACTCAAGTAATAATAATTAACGCGCGAAAATTTCAGAGAAATTTTGGGGTGTAACACGCACCTGATCCACTGTCTCCTGAATCATCTCAGGTCCTAATACCACAGTCTCACTAATGTCGTCCAACACAGAGGGCTACGATACTTTCTCCCATACAGTGCTTCGAACGGTGCCATTTTAATACTAGCATGGTAGTTGTTGTTGTATGAGAATTCTATGAGGTCCAAATGGTCTTCCCATGATCCCTGGTATTCTAAGGCACACGCTCGCAACATGTCCTCTAAGGTCTGAATAGTTCTTTCGGTTTGACCGTCTGTAGCTGGGTGAAAGGATGTACTCATCAATAGCTCACTACCAAATGCTTCCTGGACCTTTTTCCAGCAATTCGAAAGGAATCGCGAATCTCTATCTGATACTATACTCGTGGGTACTCCATGCAATCGAATGACATATTTCACATAAGCCTTGGCTAAGGCTTCCATACTCCACGTATCCTTCATAGGTATAAACCTTGCTGTCTTGGTTAGTCTGTCCACCATCACCCATATGGTATTATTTCCTCCTCGACTCCTAGGTAAGGCTACAACGAAGTCCATGGATATCGAATCCCATTTCCATGTCGGAATGTCTAAAGGTTGAATCTTTCCTTGAGGTCTCTTGTGTTCACTTTTGACTTTATAGCACGTTAGACATTTGGAAACAAACTCAGATACCGCTCTCTTCATTCCAGGCCACCAGAACATCTTCTTGAGGTCTTTATACAACTTATCTCCCCCTGGGTTGACGAAATAAGTCGTATTATGACCCTCACTCAGTATCTTCTGTTTTAACTCTTCACACTTTTGTTGTACGTACCACCTATCCTTATATCGTATGCTTCCATCCTCATGGATCGCAAACCCCTCTGCTTTGCCCTCCTTAAGCTTTGCTTTGACTCGCTCAAGCTTCACATCCCCAGGTTGACTCTCTCTTATTTCGTCTAGAAAGTTGGGCTCGATGGTTAGGGCACTCAGCAATCTTTCTACCTCCCCTTCATGAACAACTTCTATCTGGAGTCTAGAAAATTCCTCACAAAGTTTGTCGGCAACGACTAATGTATTCAGGCTATGGCTAGACTTGCGACTTAACGCATCAGCAATGATGTTGGATTTACCCTCATGGTACTGGATGTCTAAGTCATAGTCCTTAATGAGCTCTAACCATCTGTGTTGTCTCATATTGAGGTCTTTCTGGGTGAAGATGTATTTGAGGCTTTTGTGATTAGTGAAGATTCGACAGGTCACCCCGTAAAGGTAATGTCTCCAGATTTTTAGGGCAAAAACTATGGCGGCCAATTCTAGGTCGTGTGTTGGGTAATTGACTTCATATGGCTTCAACTGACGGGACGCATAAGCTATGACCTTACCATTTTGCATAAGAACACAACCCAACCCATTCTTGGACGCATCACTATACACATCATATCCCTCATTCCCGTTAGGCAAGGTTAGGACAGGGGCTGATGTTAACCTCTCCTTGAGCGTTTGAAAGGCTTTCTCACTGTCCTCATTCCAGTTAAACCTACAATCCTTCTTCATCAAGTTGGTCATGGGCTTTGCTATTTTGGAGAAGTCTTTCACAAACCTCCTCGGGACAACGGTTACTATAGGAGATTTGTGAAAGACTTCTGGAACTCTCGGACTATAGGTACATCCTCAGGTCTCAACGGATTATCCTCAACTCTTCTCACCGAACACATGAATAGAGGTTATCCCTTGTCTACGTAGTTCTTAAGTTGCAAAGCATTGATCACCTTAATCCCGGGTTCTCGAGGTATTCTCCTATGTGACACCCTTTTTCCCGAAGGATCCCTCAGTTCCACTTTCTGCGCATCGCAATCTATCTTAGCCATGTACTTTCCAAGCCAATCCATCCCCAAAATGACGTCTAGGTTCGATAAGTTA
Source organism: Beta vulgaris subsp. vulgaris (assembly GCF_026745355.1). Classification (NCBI taxonomy): domain Eukaryota; kingdom Viridiplantae; phylum Streptophyta; class Magnoliopsida; order Caryophyllales; family Amaranthaceae; genus Beta; species Beta vulgaris. The sequence goes on along the minus strand of NC_079207.1, from coordinate 47,008,204 downwards.
AACTCTATCAAATCAGAAGGAAAGAAACCCTCCCCTATTTTCAGTGGCACTTTTAGAAATCTCCTAGAGCAATTAACAGTCTCTCCAGATGGAATAACTATAGGCATAGAAATCGACTCAGACTCGACCAATGCTAAAGTTCTAACAGTTGAATGGGCAATAAATGACAATTATACTCCAGAATCAAACAATACTTTAACAAGAGTGGAGTCGATAGAAAATGTACCCGTGACAACATCTCTACGAGCCTCTTCTTCGCTAGTCGTCATCATATACAGCTTCCCCTTGCCCTTATCTTGGGAATTGGTTGCATGGTTCCATTAGATGTCTGATTGTTGGTGTTGGTTGAAGGCTTGGAGTAATTAGAATTCCCATTGTAAGCACTTCCCCCATTTCCATTCCCGTTTTCGTTTCCTTTCCATTCTTTTGGTCATCAGGGTTAGCTTTATTCTTCGAGTAACACTCATATGCTCTATGCCCCAATTTCCCACATTCATGTCACTATACCTTATAACCCTCACAGTCTCTACCAGGATGGTTGTTAGGGCACTTTCTACACCTATACACACGCTCAGGTCTGTGGTTGTTGGTGTTGTTATTGCGGTTATTGTTGTTGGGATTAGAGTTGTTGTTATTGGGTCCCTTACCGAAATTCCTTTGAGGCTTTTGATGGTTTTGATTCCCATTATGCTTCTTCTCAAACTTCTGGACCTCGGGGTTTGGATTATCTTTCTGTTTCTAACCCTGCTTACCCCCTTCCTTTCTCTTCCTGATGGCATAAAGATGAGCAGCTTTGCCAAACACGTGATCTAAAGAGGTGAATGTATCTCCCCCCAGTCTTCCTTGCAGGTCAAGGGTAAGTTCTAGCTCGAAACGTGAGGCTTTAGCTTCCTCAATAGGGGCAATTTTCGGGGCAAATCTCATCAACTCAATGAACTTCCGGTAATACTCCTCCACAGACAGGGTCCCTTGCTCTAACATCATAAATTCCTGGGCTTTCTGCTTCTTAAGGTATGGAGGGTAATATTTGTCCCTTAAGGCCTTTTTGAAGGTTTCCCACCCAAAACCAGGCTGATTCAAAAGGTTGTCCTTAGCTTAGGTCCACCAAAAATGGGCATCTCCTTGTAGGTAGTAGCTAGCTAAGGGCACAGTTTTCTCATCAGGGAAGGATAGGGTAAAGAAAAGTTTATCGAATTCCCCAAACCAGTTCTCTAATTCCTCGGGTCCCCCTTTCCTATTCAGTATCGGTGGGTTTCTACGGGCAACCTTCTCAAATAAATTCCCATCACGGTTGTGACCTTAGACTAGGTTGGCTGTGATTTGCACCAGGTCACGTATCGATTGCTCGATATTCAGAGAGGTTTCAAGGGTGCCTCCCGTCCGAACCATTCTGCGCTGAAAATAACATAATAGATATCTCAGTGACACACACGTCATCATTTACTTAACCAATACACATTGCACATATAACAAGTAGTTGCGAACAAATATTAAGTCTCTATTGACTTGCCACACAAACATCTCACATGAGACATGACAACCAATAATAAAGAATAACATAAAAGTATCATTGAAGGTTTTAAAACATATTATATATAGGTATTTAAGAGATAAAACGATCGTTTCAATCAAGTAAATAGTTTTGTCGCAAAATAAGGTTTTAGTTTAACACCATTTTTGAAACATCCTTGTACATCCTCTTAATCTATTCATATTTGAAGATTTCAAGAATCTTTCACAACTTCAATTGAGCAATCAGCAACACATATGAATTCAAGGCATGAAACGAAATCACAATTGAAATCAATTCTATGACTTAATGCACATAACATAATCTATATGCTCCTATCCCATACTACTCGTTTTAAAATCCTTTTAAAACGTCTTTGAAAATAGGAGCTTCTGAATTGAGGAACAAGCTCCCTTAAAAGGTAACATTCGATGACCTCCCAAAATTCAAGGGGCCGAAGATCCAAATGATCATCTTAGAGCTTTCTCCATCTCTATGGCTCTCAAGGGCATGAGCAAGGACCTATTTACTTATGTCTTTCTTTCCCTTTGTGTAATACTCCGTATTTTTGGGAATTCATTTTGTAAATAAGAAAATATAATGAATAAAGCGAATGTATTTCAATATTTTTTACAAAAAAAATACAGTTTGGATAAGCCTACAGTTGTAATTTAAATATACAACCTACTTTTTATACTTAATTATATTATGGAAATAAAATAAGAAATAGAAATTTGATTTCGAAACAAATCCTATTACACCTAGGTTCTCATACTATAAATAGGTGAGAAGAAAGAAAAAAAAATAACAGATGCCTAACCCTTCCTATCAGCCGTTTTTCTAAGCCAAGGAATTTTCCCTCGACTCTCTTCCTCTCCCTCGCCAATTTCCTTTCTTCGAGGCACCTCTTCTTCATCCTTCCATGCCTTCTCCCCACTGTGCAAGACCTTCAAGTGTGTGCGGTGTGCTGTGTGTGTGGCGTGTGCAAGGGTCGAGTGTGGTGCAAAGTGTCGCGAAGTGTCGAGGGCGAGCGTCGAAGCCGAGGGGTTGTGCGAGGCTCGCGCTGTGTGACGCGAATGCTGGACGAGTTGGAAGGTTTTGTGCGATGCGGTGCGTGCGAGCGAGCGGTGAGCGTTCGAAGGTTTTGTGTGACGCTGTGTGTGCGAGCGAGTAGCGAGCGTTCGAGAGATTTGTGCGACACCACTATGTGAGCCGTCGGCGGGTCAAGGCGAGCGAGGGTGCGAGGGTGTTGTGTGTGCAGGGTGTTCACGTGGTTGTACAGGAATCCGTTTGAGTGGTTGGGTTAATTGAGTAGCTGTTCGAGCCCGCATGTGTCGCGTAGTACAGTCGACCAATCGGAGGTTCGAGTGGTGGTGGTCATCGTCGTTGGTCGCCGGTGGTTATCCTTTTCTTTTCTTCTTAAAATTATTAGATATAATCTGATTTTCTAATTCAAATGTATTGGATTAAGTTGTAATTTGAGTAAGTTTCTGATTTGACTAAGTTTGTTATTTGATTAAGTTTGTAATTACAAGTAATTTGTAAAATAAGTAAAGGAAATTAGATTTATAACTATAGTTGTAGTTCTTATGATAATTTTATTATTCAAGTCTGTTTTTATAAGACTTGTACATAATGGTTTAAGTGGTATTGTAAAAGTTGAAGCAATCAGATTTGCATATTATTATCAGTTATTAAAAGATGTTAGTATCAATAAAGTTTATGAAAGGGAAGTTTAAACAACAAGATTGGTTATTTTTATATTTCGAAACACTAAATTTTACATAGTTAGTTAAGCTGATTTTTATTTTAATAATATCAAGGACTTAGCACTGAAATATTTTATTATTCGATTAGGTCCCAATTTCATAAATGAGGCGTTAAATAGTCAGCAAAGATTCTTCGTTATAAGGTACGTACGCATACTAGTTCAGTTGGATATGTTAGTATCATGTCAAGTTATGAATTCTTCCATTGCAACCTTGAAATATGATAGGAAACGTACAATTCATGATTATGATTGATGAGATTATTTGGTAACATGAAATCGATTGGAAATTTGTACATATTTCCTGGTTGTATGACTTATGAATTGGATTGCATTATTATTGGAATGCGAAAATTCTATCGTATCACAAGCATGAAATGTATTGGATTGGAATCCGATTATTTAATGTTGTAGCAAGGATGTTACAAGAACTAAAGAATTGAGCAGTGTACTTAAGAAGGAAAATTAAATGACTATATGTTTAATTTTATGTGAATGAATAACACTAAGAATAGATATTTGGCGATAAACTTATAGTTGGAATCCCTACAAGTAATGAACAATGGGGGAGTGTGGGACTTGCTCTACACTCCTACGCGGGCCTACTGTGACGATAATAGTGTCCTTATAAATTTTGATAACTCAAATAGGCGGTTCCGTACGATCTTGGGTTATGCATACTAAGGTGATGGATGTGGGACGGAACAAAACCGTATTTACATTTCATCTAATAGACCAAGTTGTTTATTAAGGATTCAGTAGCCCATATGATTCTAGTAAGATGACGGTGCTCGTTCACTGCTAACTACATTATAAAAGTAATAAATGTAATACTTTTGTAGTATCATGTCTAGGAAAATAAACATATACTAGTGGAAAAATGAAGAAGGGCTGCGCTGAAAAAGGCCTGTAGGGCTGCGCTTTTTGACAGCAGCCCTTCACTTTTTAAGTAGGGCTGCGCTAGAAAAGCGCAGCTCTTAAGCTAGAAGGGCTGCGCTAGTTAGGAAAAAGCGCAGCCCTTCTGAGCTAGAAGGGCTGCGCTTTTTCCTAACTAGCGCAGCCCTTCCTACCAAAAAAAAATAAAAAATTTTTTTTTTTTTGACATTTTTTTACTCATAATCTCACATTTTCTGAAATTAAACAGAAGAGAAGAGAAACGAAACGAAAATACTAAACCCAAAACAAAAAAAGAATGAAACGAAAATGAAAAAAAGGAACAAAAACTAATATACAAAGAGAAGTATACAAGAACATTAATCAAAACAAAGATGAAAATACAAGAAATTATATACAAAGAGAAGTATACAAGAACATTAATCAAAATAAACAAAGAGAAGTATACAAGAACATTAATCAAAACAAAGAGAAGTATACAAGAACATTAATCAAAATATATTAAACAAAGAGAAGTATACAAGAACTTTATAAATCTGAAAATACAAGAAATACCTCCAAACATTAACCTAATAATGTTTAAATACATAAAACAAAACCCTAATACGTAATTTAAGGGAAAAAAATTTCGGAAAAACTTAAAATGGCTATTTGGAGGCTTAAACGAACTCGGATGGCTTAAAAAGCCTAAACCTCACAACTTAGTGGTGAGTTTGACTCGTTGGCTCGTTCCGCTTCCGAAAAGGTATCACAATAGGCAATCGGACTCCGTCGGCATGATTCGTGCAAATCATTTCAGCGTTTTTGTCGCAACATTTCTGGGAGTTTTTGAGAGGATTAGAGAGAGAGAAGGAGGAGAGGAAGAGGGTGTGAGAGAAGGAGGAAAAGGAATAATGAGGGACGTGAGAGAGGAGAGAGAATGAGGGATAATATCTGAATCCCCGCTCAATATTTCAAAGCCCGCGGTTTCGAAATTTCAAAATTTTTCAGGAAGGGCTGCGCTAGTTTTAAAAAAGAGCAGCCCTTCTCAAGGTGAAGGGCTGCGCTTTTTTAAAAGGCGCAGCCCTTCCAATTGAAGGGCTGCGCTTTTTTGAAAAAGCGCAGCCCTTCTTATTTGTAGGACTGCGCTTTTCCAAAAAGGCGCAGCCCTTCAACCATAGGGCTGCGCTTATATCAAAAGCGCAGCCCTTCTTGCGCAGCCCTTCTGTTTTTTTCCCCTGGCGAATGTTTCATATTATTTTGATTATGCTTAGTATATTAATTCATTGTTTAAGTGCGTACTCAGCATAGCTGATTGTTTGTTATTTGTGTTGTTTGTTATTTGATAAGAGGTTTTTAGTGTGTCGTACGGCACCAAAAATCGCTATTCAAACAAAATTCATAAAACCTAACAAGCAATTACTAAGAAAATAGTAAGGGCAAGTAGTCTAAGGTCGATCCATAGGGAAAATGGGATCAATTAAATTCTATGAAGTCTAGATTACCTTATTGGAGGGTATTTCAGGATTTGAAAAGATTCGGTAACAACTATGAGTAGCTAATAACAAGAAGTAGCAAAAAACACGAGTTAAAATATCAGATAGGAAGACACTAGAGTTAAGGTTACTAGTATGAATGAGAATAGACAATGATTGTTAATGCAATTGTGAAACACCTGAGATGATTATGCAAGGTTTAGTTTTCCTCTAAAATACTCGAGTCCTGTCTCAAATGGTCCTCAAGAATAATCACTTAGTCAATCAACTAAATCCTCTCTTGAATGGTCTTTAGTCAATTGATTAAGAGATTCAATAAATTCGGAAAACCCCTAATGAAGGATACCGGCCCCCTAATTTCTACCCAATGTCTTGGCCTAGAAATTAAGTTGATTCTTGGGCATGATAAAAGAGTTCAAAATTCGATTTAAGAACATTTGGATTCAAAATACCAAATTACAAATGGGATCAATATCGATCCTAAGGTCTCAAAACACCAAGACCAATGCATAAACTTCTTTAAAGTATCACAATCACATCAACAAAACATTTAAAACCCTAATCCATACTTTCAGCCTAACCCTAGATAAGAAACTACTCACTAATTATGGATGCTAAGCAATCAAACATGAAATTTATGACTAATTTAGGGATAAATATGATTAAGAGATAATTAAACTAATAGAAATAACAATTATTAGACTATAAGAATGGAGAACTAATAATAACGAAGAACAAGAACAACCACGAAAAGATGAAATAAAAACTAAAACTTCAAATTAAATTGAATGAAAAGTACCTTTAAAGTTGTAAGGATCACAAACTATGATCAACGAATCTCAAATCTAGAAGAAGCTTAAAGTTTTTCTCTCTAATATGAACCCTAACAATATTCTCTATAGTTTAGAATAATAAAGCATAAGTTAAGCTAAAACAAAAAACTATCGTTTTTAATGTTGGCTCGAATTTTTCTTTTCCGGAAACAAAGGGTGCGGGCGCACTAAGATGAGGTGTAGGCGCACCACAAGCAGGTGCGGGCGCACCACAAGCAGGTGCGGGCGCACCTCAACCTTTGTTTAAAAACCAAAATCAGTCGTCAAATAGTGTGGGGTGCACCAAAACCAGGTGCGGGCGCACCATTTTTTCTGATCTGGTCGGACAGTTCAACTTAAAACGAGCATAACTTCTTTGTTTTATATCCAAATCCAGCTTACGACTAGTCGTTGGAAAGATTTCAAAACGGGCTTTCACCTTCAACTAGAATTACCTTCATCCAATTTGTGGTTTGAAAGCTATATGCATTTCAAGTTCTCTATTCAAGATTATATTGTGCAATGTACTCCTTTGTGCGAGCGGACACGGGGAATGGTGCAAGCGCACTATTTCTCAATGTATGCTTTGTTTTCATTGCTACCTTTTCCAACTCTACAAATCGTAGCCATCTTAGTTGTTTCACCTATATCAAGAACATGGCAAAACAAGGTTAAAGCAAATGTACTAGAAATTCGATCAAAAGTGACTGAAAATCTAGCAAAATGTCACTATGATCAAGTATTATCAAGTGAATGAAATAAAAGGGGACGCATTCAATTGCAAACAGAACACTGGTTAATTGAACAGTTAGCAAATCTGTACCCCTAGCGGCCTATTCCCCTCTAAACTGTTGGGGTAAGGACTCGTTGAGCAGGATAGGAAGCATTTTGGGTGTTCCACTTTATGCAGAGTTAGATGTGGCCTCTCATTCCTTAGGGAGTGAGAGGGTAAGGGGGAGAGGCGGGTGGCCCTTTACGCGGGGAGAAGAAAGAGGGAAGAAAGGGGAGAAAGAGGATCAAAATGAGCTAAAAGGAGCCCATAAAGTGCATTTGAAACGCACTTATCATACCTGTGATGAACCATTAATGTTTTGATGGAGAGCATATTAGGTATGCTAGTGATGCTGCATGATAAGGGGCATACGAGGAATATTCTCTAGTTTCTAAACTTTTAAATGTTTTTGTTGAATTTATAGAACTATTATAATTTACTTACTTTGTGGTTTGAATAAAAAAGGGTCAATGATGATTCCCGAGTTGTAGTTAACATTTTATTTCCGCTGCAGTTTAGTTTTCATAATAATGTTTTAAGTGAATGTTTTCATTCCAATAGGCCTTGCATTTCACCGCGGCAGTAACACTCCTAAAGTCGACGCGGCATAGTTTAGACGTGTATAGATTTTGGGGGTGTTACACTTGGCCTTGGATGCACATCCATCCAAGTGGTTCAGATCATTGAATAAGACCAAGCTGAATGATTGGGACTATATAAGAGAAGAGTTCAACAAACAATACATATACAATACTCAGCTTCCTATTGGCCTGTGTGAGTTGGAGCGAACTAAACAAAACTCCAATGAAGACTTCGTTACCTTCCTTAACTAATGAGGGAAAAGCTGCACAAATGACTAACAGGTCATCTTAAGAGTATTAAGTCTGAATGGTGATCCAAAATCTACAGCCTTAGTATGGGGATCACATCATATTCCAACCCATAGAGTCTTTCACAAAGCTCTATAAGGTAAGCCTATTGATCGATGAAGAGGTCCAAGCCTCAAAGAGTAAGGGTTGCAACAACAACTCTTTTAAGAAGAGTAACAATAATCCTTCCGGCTCCAAACGTAATAATGTCAATGCTCTAACTACTGAAAAGAGAAGTTATCAAAAGTCTCAAAGAACATTCACTCCATTGGGTATGACTCTAGAAGAATCGTTCATTAGGCTTCATGCAAGAGGAGAAATACAGCTAATTGATCCTACTCCAGACCCTGCTCCTGAGAAAAGAGCCAGTAAATGGAATCCTAATGCCTATTGCAAGTACTAACAAGGGAATGGATACCCAACATCTACGTGTTGGGCCTTAAGGAATACTCTGCGGGACATATTTGATAATGACAGACTTCCTATTCCGCCGGCAGCAAAAGTCAACAACAACAACCCCTTGGGCATCGTATCAACAGTGCAGGGGGCTTCATTTAGCGCTAGTTTTCTAGGTTGAGTCGGAGAGTGCCTCTCCTAGCTCCTTCATTTTCGTTCCCGTCGAGTCTATGTCATTTAAGATTTTTATTTCTTATAAGCCTTGTTTCATTCATTTTCAATTAATAAAATAATCGCATTTTCATTTTCATTGGCCTTCCATCATATTAATTGTGCTTGTAATTTAATGATGTTAGTATTTTCAAATCAAAGCTCCACAAATACCCTTCAAACCTTTCACTAACCTAAACCAATAGCTTGTGTGCAAGCCTTACCACATCAAAATACATCAATGCCAGGCAAAATAAAATTTAAAAAAGTGAAAAGATCAAAGTGCAAAAAATATAAAGCAAAAGAAAACGTATACGACAAAACAAATGTAAAAGGAAAAATGCCAAAGGCAAATAAATAAAAAATCAAGCTAGGAGGCTTGCACACAAGTTCTACCCCTCATTCAAATCCCTCAATCCATACCTTAATCATGTAATCCAAATATATGAACCTACACTCGCCCAACCAATTAAACCTTCATCTAAACTTCAAGCCTTAAACCCTTCAACCTTTCATCAACTGTAAATCCTACTTCAAGGTATGTCCAAGCCCGTCAGGTTGAAAACTCTAAAGGGCGAACTAGGCAAAAATTAGGACACAAATAATAATAATAATAATAATAATAATAATAATAATAATAATAATAATAATAATAATAATAATAATAATAATAATAATAATAATGATAATGATAATAATAATAATAATAATAATAATAATAAATAAATAAATAAATAAAAAAATAAACAAATAAAATCAAATCCAGAGCTACGAAAGATCGTATCCCGCAAGGATACGTAGGAATCCTCATCTCAAGGTTGTCCGACCATTTTAATAAAATAAAATTAGTCATGGTCTAATGATTTGAGCATATCTTTTCTAGATCTCGACATAGACTTGAGTCTGAACATAGCCTCGTCAAAGCCTTTTCCCACCTATATTCATTTGAGTCACAAATTTAAACCTTTTTATTTTTCAATCCAAACCTCAAGGGTACCTTAGGAAATTTTCCTATTTTTTATCGTCCAAAAACCATGGAATTGTTGGAGAGTCGTTCAAGGATGAGTATTGAATTTTGAAGTTCAAAGTTTAAGTTTCAAGGGTACCTTAGGAAATTAATGAACTTGAATTTAGGTGTATGATAAGAGTATTTTGAGCCCAAATACAAAGTTTAGGAATATTTGAGGAATTCCCCAAATGTGAGGGGTAATTTGAAATTTACGTCAAACCTCAAGGGTAACTGAGGAAATTTCCTAAAAAAGTAAGCTTTCGGGTTTTCGGTCTGGACCAAATTTTTCCAGGTTTGGACCGGACTGGATTTTTCCAAGTTTGGACCGGATCGGACTGGAACCCGATCCATAGAAAGTGATGAATCTGGGTTTCCGGTTTGGTCCGGTCCAAACCCGAAAAAATTTGGTTCAGATCGGGAACTCACAAGCTTAGTATTTTTTTTAAAAAAAATAACTGTCAGCCCATCTTAAATGACTAAACTAACATTTTTCACTCTTCCTCTCCCATTCCTAGATAAACCCTAAAATCACTCAACACTGGTCCTCGCACCCCTCACACGGACGCCACGATGCCGATCAGACGACCGCAACCACTGCCCACCGTGTTCTATTGTTCCCCTCTTTACCGGTAAGTACTTTAGATTTTTTTATTTTTTAGTTTTTCATTTCTTCTGGTCTATTAATCGTTACCCATCTTCTATCTTCGATTTTCAGTTTTAGTTTATGTAAAATGAAGATTTATGTAAAGCGAGTCCAAGGAGAAGATGACATAAGCATGGAAATTCAAAGTTCAACCATCTAGTAGAAATGATTATTTCTTGTTTTTGATTGTAAATTTGGTATTTGATTAGACCGGTTGTGCCAATGTTTGGTCATATTATTGACATTTTGGGTGAGAAGAAGAGATTGGCAAAAAAAATTCCTCTTTTCTATGAAGTGGCATTTTGTGGCAACATTCAATGGAAACTAATTCTGAGTAGTGGTGTCATAAACAGATCTGACCACTGGGTCAACCTTATTCTGACCTGACTTGAAGCTGGTTCGACCTGTGAGGGTCAGTCCTCAGACCTGATCGAAACCTGACATGGGATTACCTAAACCTGACCGGCACCTGACAATATTATATGCTGACCTGACAAGACAGACCTGCATTAAAACTTGAACCCGACCGTACTAAACCAGATATTACTAAAATTCAATTATTTTTTATATTTACAAAACTATTTAAATATACTATTTTTATCTTTTACTAAATATATAATATATCATTCCTTTTATCACTATTTATAAGTTGGTATTATTTAGAATTATATTTTTTTATAACATGATATCACTAGTAGAGTAATATCACTGGTATATCACCAGTAGAAACTGCAACAAATTATACGCAATTTTTTTAAGATAATTGTATCTTTGTTATTAAATTTGAAGGATATGAAATCATAGTTTAAAGGATATGAAGATCTTGATTGTGATCTATTGAGTAATACGAACTTGAATATTTTTTTCATTAGAAAATTGAAAGAATGACAATGGTACAATTGAAAAGAAAAAAAAAAGAATTTCCAGAATAATTAATACAAAATTGAGCAGAATAACTTTATCCTAGATCTCACAAAAAACTAATTCAACATAACATAAGTATATAAAAATCAAAAAAATGAAATTACAAAAGGGAAAACTCTCGTGTGGGCTGCAACCACCACTGACTCCGATGAGATCTTCAGTCAGCAAACCTTCATCGAGATCTTCGCTTGTTCAAATCAAGATTTGAGATGAAGTTTTGCTTGAACCTTCGCGTTTCCAGATCTTCGATCTTTTACGTTCGATAAGATCTTCGATCTTGTCCTCCAGCGAGAGCTTCTGTAATACTCCGTATTTTTTTAGTAAGTTAATATTTATATTTTTAGAAAAGTTTTAGTTTTTAAAATGATTTTATTTACTAAAAAGGCTTATTATTTATTAAAAAGGCTTTTATAAAAGATTTTGAGTATTTAAAAATAAATTGTAGCCCAAAAAAATATTGGGTCTAAGTTTACTAGTTTTGAAACCCAAGTATTATGGTTACAAAATATTAAAAATGTTTTAAAGAAAAATCCAAAAAGGTTTAAAAAAAAAAGAAAAGGAAAAAAAAATATTTGCAAAAGATTTTTTTTGAAGAAAAAAGGAAAAAAAAAGGTTTTCAAAAGAAAAAAAAAAAGGTTTCCGACGCATGTCATGCGTTGTGAAGTTTGGTTAGTTTGTTTTGTTTTTATCTTTTTGTTATTTTATCTTAGATAATTATGTATTATGGGATAATTTATATCTTTTCCTAATCTTAACTGGATTATCGTAAATATTAACTATATCTTAGCTAGATTAGTTTATCTTTTTCCCTAAATCTATCTTTTAGTTTTCTAATCCTATCCCGATTCTACTTTTCCAACTAGTATAAATAGGGGTATCCACCCATCATATTTTTCACACCAAATTTGAGAAATAAATCTCTTTTGGAAAACTTATTTTAATATAAAACTCCTTGAGAAACTTGAGAGTATTACCGCCACGTGATAACGTTAAAGGCTTTAATACTAATTACTAACTGAACTTAAACTAATGCAGCGGAAATAACTTTAAACAACTTCTCTTTATTAATATAAACTTTATTGTACAACTATATAACAATGAAAATAAAGAAAATAAAATAACAACTCCTTGACTAATTATGATTCCTCACTAGCTCCCCCATATGAAGTATGCATCAATCAACCTATAAATTCTGCTCACCAAAAGGGTCATCACAGGGACAAAGCCATAAAACAAAACAAAACAAAAGCGTGTCAGTAAAAATACTGAGTACATGTATATGCGGAATATTAAACACTTTATTTAATTAAACTTTTAAAATATTTAATTTCAAAAAACCTTTCTGGATACTTGATAATACTTGTATAATATAAAGTATATAACTTTGATAAAAATCCTTTTTCCTTGCCTAGGTACCTTGCCTAAAGTGTGCACACCCCCAAGTTTAGTATTCTTTTATTTAATTAAACTTGTAAAATATTTAAGGGCTGGGTAACGGGAGGTGTCGGACGGCGCTAGAACAAAAATTCTTCATAGATAGTGATCATCGTAAAGTGATGGAGTTTAAAGAGAAAGAAGATCTGAAGCAGTGGAATTAAATGATACGAGTTTCAGACTCCATAGTCCATACTTATGGTGTTAATCTATTACACAATTAAGTGATAGTATAATTATATTTATTAAAGTGAACTTATATGTAATGTCACATTAACTTTGATTATCGACTTGATACATTCATTGTTCTCATCCGATAATAACTAACTTGTTTCAATCCAAATACATGTTTTAGTTTCAAAATGCATTTACACATGAAGACTACTATCTAAAATAGGGTACTATCACTAGTGGAAAAATAAGGAAGGGCTGCGGTCAAAACAGCCTTAAGGAATGCGTTTTTGGCCAGCAGCCCTTTCCATAGCAGCCCTTCAATAGAAAAGAAGGGCTGCAGTTTTTAACCGCAGAGCCCTTCAAAACGAAGGGTTGCGGTTCAGGCAAAAAACCCAGCCCTTCGTAGCTAGAAAGGCTGCGTTTTAGGCTTAAACTCCAGCCCTTCTTCAAGTAAAGGGTTGCGGTTTTAAGCTTAAAACGCAACCCTTTGAGATGAGAAGGGCTGCGTTTTAGGATTAAAACCGCAACCCTTCGTATTCCTTTTTTTTAATAAAAAAATAAATCTGCCCCATCCTGCACTCCCCCAGCCCTACACTTCCCCCAATAGCCCTGCATTCCCCCCTGCCAGCCCCCCCAGCAGCCCTCTGCCAGCCCACCCCAGCCAGCCCCCCAGCAACCCCCTGCCAGCCCACCCCAGCCAAAAGCCCCCTACACCCAGCCCTGCCCACCCCCCACACCCAGTCCTGCCCACCCCCACACCCAGCCCACCCCTGCCCATCCCCACACCCACCCACCCCTACCCCTACCCCTACCCTGCCCCTGCACTCCCCCCAGCCCACCTGCCCCCTTGCACTCCCCCTACCCCCAGCCCACCCCTGCCCTGCCCTGCCCCTACACTCCCCTTCCACCCCCAGCACACCTGCCCTCCACTCCTGCACTCCCCCCAAGCCCTGCCCACCCCAGCCCATCCCCTGCACTCCCCCGCCCTGCCCCCTATCCCAGCCCACCCCTTCACTCCCCTGCACCCCCACCCCAGCCCACCCTCTGCCATCCCCTCCACCCATTGTTGCTAGCCACCCCAGCACCCAACCAGCCCCATAGCCCAGTCCACCATGGTAGCCCCCACCCCACCCCCGCCCAAAAACTCCTTTCGACACAAAAAAACAGATCAAATTGCAATAATATATGACAAGTTTTTTAACGTAATAATTAACTTTATATATGTATATTTAATAATGTAAAAAGTGTACATAGAATTGATACAAACTAGTAGATGTAGCTAATTATATCATGATATTCCAGCAAAATGTATCATAAACAATCATCGGTAATGTGGGACACCAACTTATCCCGAACTTCACGTAATTCATCTGTGGTGAAGGCCCTCAAACTTGGTGTGTTATTCATATAAACCTTGCAAAACAACCAAGGAATAAACACACATAATATAAGAATTCAATCATTTATCTTAGTTAGTAGTTCTAAAACTGACATATACCTTCCCGAAATTCAATCAAAAACAAATGCAAGCCTAAAACTTTATACACTAGTTATATTATATTTCATATTATCATATTCAAAAAGAAAATGGAGTTAAATAACTCGAGAAACAGTAATTGGACGCGAAAAGGCAAAAATAGGCCTAAAATCACATTTGTGTTCCCGATATACAACCAACAAGAAATGCAAGCCTAAGAATCTACACAATAGTTACATTATACCTCATATAATCATATTCAAAAAGAATTTGGGTTAAATGACTCGATAAGTATGATTTAGAAGCGAAAAGGCAAAACTAGGCCTAAAATGTCCTTTTTGTTCCTGAAATGCAACCAACAACAAATGCAAGCCTAAAAATCTACACAATGGTTACATTATACCTCATAAAATCATGTTCAAAGAATTTGGGGTTAAATGACTCGATAAGTACGATTTGGAAGCGAGCAAAACTAGGCCTAAAATGACCTTTTCATTCCCAAAATGAAACCAACAACAAATGTAAGCCTAAACATATACACAATAGTTACGTTATACCTCATATAATCATGTTCAAGAAGAATTTGGGGTTAAATGACTCGATAAGTATGATTTGGAAGCAAAAAGGCAAAACTAGGCCTAAAATGACCTTTTTCGTTCCCGAAATGCAACCAACAACAAATGCAAGCCTAAAAATCTACACAATAGTTACATTATACCTCATATAATCATGTTAAAAAAGAATTTGGGGTTAAATGACTCGATAAGTACGATTTGGAAGCGAAAAGGCAAAACTAGGCGTAAAATGACCTTTTCGTTCTCCAAATGCAACCAACAACAAAAATTAAGCCTACAAATCTACATAATAGTTACATTATACCTCATATAATCATGTTCAAAAATAATTTGGGGTTAAATGACTCGATAAGTACAATTTGGAAGCGAAAAGACAAAATTAGGCGTAAAATGACCTTTTCGTTCCCAAAAAATAAGCCTAAAAATCTACACAATAGTTACATTATACGTCATATAATCATGTTCCAAAAGAATTTGGGGTTAAATGACTCGATAAGTACGATTTGGAAGCGAAAAGACAAAGCTAGGCCTAAAATGCCCTTTTCGTTCCCAAAATCCAACCTACAACAATTGAAAGCCTAAAAATCTACACAATAGTTACATTATGGCTCATATTATCATGTTTAAAATGAATTTGGGGTTAAATGACTCGATAAATACGATTTGCAAGCGTAAAAGGCAAAAATAGGCATAAACTAACATATAATAATAAGTTACATACCTTTTGAAGATCATCGACGTTAGTGCAACGGTTGACGATATCGAACATGTACCTCAGCACGTAATAGCCACATGCAAGTCCATCTTTTCTTGGACACTAAATGTTCACCAAAAGATGCATTGAATGACATTCATGTTAGATGTGTAGTATGTGGCTAAAAGTGTTTCTATAAAAGGACAAATAAATTAGTCATGTTACGTCGACTAATTTCCAAACAGGAGCTTTTGATGCTCGAAGTCCTGTTGCACTAACATACTTCATCACACTACATCAATATATTATTATAAGATTAGATGTACTAACTGTTTAAAAAGTACATATTAATAAAAGACATGTTATGATGAATTTAACAAGATCCCACATGACTATATTTTTATCCATGTATAAATTACAAATGATGGTCAAAGTGAATTTGTGAATAGTGTAAAATATCAAAGTGTGTAGATTAAAATGAAATGGAGGGAGTATAATAGAGATAGAGATAAAATCCCACACGACATCCTTCACATCCCCTTATTTGAGTTGGAACCAAGCAATAGCGTTAAGACAGTAAATCTTCCAGCAACTGTGACACGCGGGAAATATACGCAAAATTACATTATTAAGATTTGAGAGCCCTCCTACCAACATTTAACAATTAAACAGACTGTTTCAATTATTTTCATTTGTCTTTGTTTTTGTTTTGCTCTTTTCTTCAGTCGTGCTTGCCACTTTCACACCTCTACTCTACTCTCTCTCTCTCTCCTCACTGATGAAGAACCAACGACTACTTCTCCATTTCTCACCACCAACCTCCATTGAATTCACTTCTACATTTCTCTCTATTCCTTTATCTTCTATGCTCCATTTTGTGCGTAACACAGGAGTTTCACGCTAAAGTGAGACAAATTCTGCATTCTGCAATAATGGCGACTCAAAAACCGGCGAAAGAGAGGCAAACATGGCAGACATCGCCCTCGTCATCCTCGTCGTCGGCTAATTCTTTGAATAAGAGCATGAATGGTCCTATAATGACTCAATCCAATCGATCTAAGACGGCGAAACGGTCCGTCACCCCGAATTCTAGGGCTCAGGATTCCAGACGCTCTGTCACTCCAGTTCCAAGAGGTCATAACAATGCCGGAGACCTTGATTCTGTCAAACCAGTTACAATCACCAAGCGCCCGGTTACTCCGGTTTCAAGACCTCATAACAGTCCCGGAGACCTTGATTCTGTCAAACCACTTACTACTAAGCGTTCTGTTACCCCTCTTAATAGAACCACCTCCATTATCGCCCATGATCCAGGTTTTCATTATTTTTTCTTACTCTTATTAAATTTTGCAGTCTTGTTTGTTTCTTAAGCATAGTTCTCAATTTTTATCCGTTTCTAAATACATGCAACATTTCGTGCCTTTATCCAGTATATTACTTTGTTCCTTACTATCTTTAGTTATGCCGGGAAATTGGTGGTGGTGATTCCAATGGTGCAATTCATAGTGGTGTTAAAATAAGAAGGGAAAGGGGAGGTGAGAGAAAGGGTAGAAGAAGGGTATACCAATACAGTATAAGAATAAGTATTTAGGGCGTTAATAATAATTTTTTTGTCGTAATTTAGCAACCCAGCTATGCAAATGCTCAGGGCCGTCTCGTACAATTTATGGGCCTTGTGCTCAATTAAATTATGAGACCCTAAAGGTTGAAAAAACTATACTAAAATATCGTAGGTCCTGTGCAGTTGCTCACCCTGCACAGGGCCTTAGCCGGGCCTGCACATGCTGCATGTATACAGAGCTACATTAGTGTATGACGTTGAGAATTTATCAAGGAAAATTGGACAGGAATAATCAGATCCTAAACAAGAGGAAGATTAAATTGGTAAGATGAAGAACAAAAAGGTAGTAAACAAACCAATCTTAGTTCGATTTGTGAGGGAAGAAGAGGAGAGAGAAAGAGGAGAGAGAGAAGAGCACGAAGATGGCGAAAGAGGGTTTGCTCTGCTGTTTGGTTTGATATTTTATTTGAGATGGATGGAAGGGTTATGATGAGTGAATGGATTGATGAGAGTGTTTAGAGAAAGAGAGAGAGAATCAGGTGTGGTTATTTCGGGAGTGGGGCCGTGGGGGAGATGCCTATGGGGTGGTTTTGGTCGTGGCAGCGAGGTTGGAGAGTGGTTTTGGTGGTGGCAGCCAGGTTAGGGAGTGGTTTTGGTGGTGGCCGTGGGTGGTTTCTGGGTGGGGGAGGATTGGGGTAGGGTAAGGAGGGAGAAAGAATAAAGTGAACATATTATTATTTGACACGTGTCCCTTTTAGTTGTTGAATAAGTTGCATCCGGTTTTTACCCATTTAAAGAAATTTTTATTAAAGGTTGCATTATTCAGGAATATTTGAAAGATTTGCCTACCTGTTGCGAATGACCGAAATGTTGCATTATTAAAATAAAAAAATCTAAGTTAATATGCAAACGTAGGATTATTACAAAATAATTCAAAGGTGGGATTATTTTTGGCAGATTGGCAAAGGTGGGATAGTTCTTGTCCAATTTTCCATTTATCAATCACGTTGCATTTATTTTTTCAACTTTAACAGATATATTAGCTTTGCCCAATCTCAATCTCATATTCATTGTTTAGGGGCATTTTGGTAAATTACAAATATATAGATACAACATTAAAAAACTGCAATACAACATCTATAAATTAATATCTTATGTTTTCCTTTCAACAAAAATAATAATATCAAACATTCATTTGTAATTTAATACAAGACTCGATAAATATGTAAGGTAGGTAGTTATATATATACAACATTTTCTCTTTATTAGGGTTAAATATACAAGTAAGCTATAATAGAACATTTGTAAACTAATCAAGGAAAAATTGATTTAATCAGTCCCAATTATGGGTGTCTTGACAAAAACAGTCTCAACTATTATTTTTTATTGCTCAGTCCCAAACTTTGAAGACAATTTACGTCATTTGCCATTTTTTCTATCTTCTTCCTCACTCCTCCCTACACTCTCCTCCCTCTGCTCCACTGCCACCCAAACGCCTCCCCTTCCACCCCACTACCCCCTCCCCCTCCCCCACCCCCCTAGCCCCTAACCCCTCCCCTGCCCCAGCCAACCCTCCCATCTTCCTTAAAACCCCCTTCCCCTGAAACCCCTGTTGATGTATGAGTATCAATTAGCTTTTCCTGGTACTAAAAACTATGCAATCCAATTATCCAGGCTACTAAGAAACTGTGTTCAGAAGTGTTGAATTTATCTTGTGAACCTATAATCAAGTCTATTACGTTTGCATTTGACTGTTCCAAGCGTGCATCATGGGAAATCATCTAATCAGGAAGAGTCTTTGATGCTTGAAGCTTGTCGTTTGGCATTGATTGCTCGCTGGCCAGGAAAATATCATGGTTATCTATGGAAGTTTAGAGTTGATAAAGTTCTCATCCAACTTTTAATGCACAATTTCCATAACAGTCATTGTCAGTTGAGGACCTTATAGCTGTGGCAAGAGCGGGGTGGGGGGGGGGTGGGGGGGGGTGGGGGGGCTGGGAGAAGGATGTGCAGGGGGATCGGGTGGTGGCAGTATGGTGGTGGGGTGGTAGGGGAAGGGGAGGAAGGAGGGAGGAGAGAGAAAGACGGAAAGAGGGGGTAAAAACATAGGTGAAAAAAAAATGGTTAATTCGTTTTTTACCGGTTTAGCAAGTCACCAGTCCACTCGGACCACCAGTGTAAAGGGGGGGGGGTTTAAAGTAGGGACTGAAGAATAAGATAGTTGGGACTGTTTTCGTCAAGACGCCATAGTTGGGACTAATTAAATCAATTTTTCCATCAATTAATGTACAACATTTATTTATTTGTGAAATATGATTTAGTTTATTTATGACATTGCTACAAATATATGCGTTCTTCATGCTTAATTTTTGCTTGGTTAGATGATTGACTGGGCGAGAACTAGTTATGGTTAAATATAAAATTGGAAGATAATGTGGTATATTTGAATGGTGTGAAGAAAATTGTACAAGAAAGATCAATCTCTATGAAATGGATTGACTTTGCATATGGTATTCTAATGGCTTTTTTTCCTTTCACTCGAGATTTTCATAATTTTGAGTTCAAGAAGTAATGTACCCAGACAGTTCTCGAAAATTACCTTTCTCTTAGCCACATCCCAAGCTAGAATATCATCTATTGTTATGAATCAACACACCTAGTAGCTCAATATACTTGTAAGTAGTTATTCCTCTATTAGTTATTATGCATCACATGGAGAATCGGACTATGATTTCAAGTTCAGCGAAAAGGAAATAAAATTTGTACCACTATTAACGGACGAAGGAGTTGGATATTTGCGCCAGAATAATGGACAAAAACTATGAAGGGGGGAGGGGAGGGTGAGAGCTTGCAGCACACAGAGTTACTGAAACAGAAGCCAATAAAGATTTGTATCCCTATTGATGAAGGAGAGTTTGCAGCACATGATGATCTAGGGTGATTTGCCATCTAAAAAATTTCCGAACAGCGGAAAAGAAAAGAGTTTACTGATCTAGCTTGACGCCCATTACAGAACCTGGAAGAGTAAGAGTTGCTGTGAGGCTTCGACCGAGAAATAATGAAGATCTTGCTTCAGATGTAGATTTTGCTGATTGTGTTGAACTACAGCCTGAGGTGATTGTTTCTCCTATTTTTTGGTTTTTAGTCAAGCATTTATCGGTTTTGTTTCTTTAGCCTCCTTCCTAATTAAATTAGATGACTGAGCTCATAGGGAAGAATGAAAAATTGCATATCTATAAATTTCATACGACAAATTGCTAATTTGTAATTAAGATATAGTTAAATCATACTCTGTCAATGTTTCACTTATTTAAGCAGAGTAAATCTGTAGTCTACATATCGGGAAATGTCTTCTTGATTGCTGTTGGATTGCAAAACTTCTAGAGCTTTGATTTGTCAAAGGTACATATATGGGATAAATACCAATAATGCCTGTAAGGAATCACTTTGGAAGAAGGCATATCGATACTAGCGGAGAATGTTTTATCAGATTGGAAGCCGTTTTACAGGAGCAGTGAGAATATTAATTACGGAGAAGCTGCTCGCTTCTTATTTGAGCTAGATCTCACGCAATCAACTCAAATAAAAGAAATAATGAAAAGACTAAAAGACATTTATGATCAGAGAATTATTGCTTAATGGGTGTTTTCTCAGTTCAGAATCTTTCAATCATTTGAGGTAAGATTGTGTCTGGGAACTGGGAATTCTTGTAGATATGTCGAATTCTTTATAAGACATAAGAACTCTGATTTTCAATTTTTATCTCATTATTTGAAGAACATTTTTGATATTATACTTCCAGATTTTTTAGCTCTAAAAATCCAAATCACCAAATTTTATAGCTCTAAGAACTCTGACCTGGCCATTTTAGCTTTGGCTTCACCTGTTCACCATCATCTTCCAAGAAATATTTCGTGTTGCTGACTATAAAGTTGTTTTTCTCATTTCCAATCAAGCTAACTTAGTTTGAACCAAACCTTGAATCTAAATTCCTACTCCAACTTCATTTTTTGAGTATGAATTTCCAAAAGATGAAGTTATTGGAATTTTGTGATAAAAATGCAGTGTAACATAATTCCCTATTCTCCCCGCAAATTGCGATCCGAAAAAAACGAAGTATGGTCGGTTTTGGCCTATTTTGTGCCAACTTTGGAGAACCGCAATCTGAAAACAGAATTATATAGCGAATTATGTTACACTGTGAAAACGATTAAGGCTTAAATGGTAGCAAATTTTAAACATTACGTTCATCGACTTGCTATTATGGAGAAGACATAATTAAAGACATGGAGAGATACAAAGGGGAAGTATTATGCATCCATACCTTTCTAATATGTGGTGAGAAAATTTTCCATGCTTGATGGATTGTTAGCCATGAAAATTAGCATTTAAGTGAAACTCGATGGCCAAGGTGAGGAAATTTTCCATGCTTGATGGATTGATAGCCATGAAAATCCGTTTAAGTGAAACTCGAGGGCCGAGGATTTGGGCTTTTGCTGAGGTTGCAATGATTTTGAAAATTGCAATACTTGTGGTAAAGAGTCTTTTTATTGATCTAATGAGGGTAGAGACAAGCATCTCGTCCTTTCGTTTCTAACTATCTTTCTATTCTTTGTTTCCATCAGTATTGTTCAATAAAAAATCTCTTTTTCTTTGGCTCACAAAACATGCTTAGCTTAGAGGTGATGGAATCAATCGACTCAATAGCATACAAGTTCCAAAAATAATTCTAGCATAAAAATACCCTTAAAAAATATATAATTTAAAACACAGTCTAACAATTCATTTAAATAAACTATTACAATTGTTCTCATCGAGTTCTCATATTTTGAAATCGAACTACAAGATCATCGATGCTTACTTTCCATAATAAATCTTTCTCTAGATGAGAGATAAAAAAAAAATCATTGAGTAATTGATCTCCCACAGTATTACATAACTTTTTTTATTTGAATCAAGCCTGAAAATGTTCATTTTGGCACTTGTTGTTGCCAAGGGTCAAAGCAACATTGACTTTAGAAGCAGGTATATTCTTAAGTATGTGTCATGCTTTTGTGTCTCAACTCTCAACAAGTTTTATGGGAAGCTCACTAAGGTTCTTCACCGTTGAAAATCTCATCACTTCAAATATTTAACAATGAAATTTGAAATGAGTCTTCCACAAAAGAAAGTTCAACAATGAAAACTTCAGTACGATAAAATTTGGCAAGTCGTGTGAACTTTCTTATGTCAAATGAAGAAATTTGGTTACCTCATCGAACTGGTTTTCAAGTTCTGGTAATTGTACATCAATGGCACTTGGAAAATCCTCAACAGGAAAATGGTGAAGATTTGTCAGTTGTGATGAATGAGCTTATATGAGAAATCAAAATCTATAATCGAGCCTTGCCTGAAATATATCAATTGCTGGCCATTTCTGGAATTTCTTCACACAGCTCGTAGTGTATTGATTCGGTTACCCTATATAGCGTATAAATGAAGCCAAATCTCAAGTTGTATGTGTTATACCTGATCAGATTGGAGAAGTTATTTGTCCAGCGTTGATTTCTGCACATTCCTGGTTGCATGGTTGTTTTCGAGGCATAAAGAAAGGGGGCATCATAGGCGTTCTTCTTGACACTTGTATATTTTTATTTTGGCTAATATGCGGTGAGGGATGATAGGATTCCCGAAGAAGGATTCCTCATCAAGTTTCTTTGCTGGCTGGGTATTCATTTGGGCATATCTTTGGTCTTATGCCTCTGGGACTTTTGCGGTTTTGCTATCCAGTAAATAAAGTCATTCGTCACTTGGTGTACACTCTTCTTTGCTCCCCCCTTGCTTCTGGATGCCTTCTATTATGTGAAGTGTTTTTGCTGTTGTTAAAATTCTTTTTTCATATTCAAGAAGGAAAAAAGTACATAATCGAGTATTGTTTCATTATCTGACAGTCTGTGGTGCTAGATCGGCTGGGTAATTTTTTACTTTTTCTGGTTTCATGCAGCTGAAGAAACTGAGTTTGAAGAAAAACAACTGGAGTTCCGAGTCTTATAAATTTGATGAAGTGTTTACTGAATCCGCTTCGCAAAAGCGGATCTATGAAGTGGTAGCAAAACCTGTTGTTGAGGTATTTGATTATTTTCTCATTTGATTAATAATTGTGTTTGGTGTTGTTGCTTTTTAAGAGGTACCTTCTTATGAATTTTATTATTTCTGTTTCAATTTTATTCTAAAAGGCTGCATATTTGTAAATTAACTTTCTCAAACCTCACTTTTTCTTTTGTTGTACCTTTTGGAAATTCCACCTTTACAAAATCTAGTCATTTTATTTCCACTGCAAAGCTTGTATACAACGGGTGTACAATACAATGGGCTTAGTCACCCCAAATTTCAAAATATCACCCCAAATCACATAGAAGTCAACTTTGCAACGGGTGGTTTTTATGTGGCTCGGGGGAACATGTAAGATTGGGGGAGATTTAGTCTGTTGGATATCGAACCTGCTATTTATTCAATTATAGCCTCTTATAAGAAGTTTATGTTGCTTTTGTAGTTCCAAGTGTTCTTCATATGTGCTACAAATCCTAGTACTTTTATAATGTGTGTCTAAGTCACTGGAATAACAGGATTTTGTCTTGGCCTGTTAAACTAGTATAAATGATTGGTATTTTTCCGTCTGTCACTAATGAATCATTCATATTAAGGTGTCCTTTTCTTTTACCTTTTTCTGAACAAGTCTGTTAAACGTATATGGTTATTAATTGATTTTTTATATTATGCAACCCCCAAACACTTTGCAGAGTGTATTGAGTGGCTATAATGGGACAATTATGGCTTACGGTCAAACAGGTACTGGAAAGACTTACACTGTTGGCAACCTGGGTAAAAATGATGCATCAGAACGTGGCATCATTGTTAGAGCTGTAGAAGACATCATCACTAGTACATCTCTTGCTCATGAGAGCGTGGAGTTCTCCTATATACAGGTATTTGAATAAGCTATGCTCTATAGTGATATGAGGCAATTTTTAATGTATCATAGGAATATGGATTGCTTGCATAATTGGGGTACTGGCAACAGCATTTGCTTGCTGAAATTTTGATATTGTTAAGTATGGGATTGTCATAAATAGTGGTGCTTTAAGTTGTGACTAGTCATTGTTACACATCTCTGTGTTCCATATTGCATGACATTAAATTTTTATGTTTTCATTTGGCTAGTAGTTATTGTTGAAGTTTTAAGGATTTAGAATCATAAGGACACATACATGGTGTTTGTAATTAAGTTTCCTTGTTGAAGTAATGCCATAATGATTAGCGTTCAAGGATTTCCTGTTGTGTTTAGATTTTTTGTATTATAATTATCACAATTCTAGGTGTAAGTGTTCCCCCAATTGGCGTTGCTGATATGGGCACATTGGTATTTCTATTAGCATATCTATTATCTGCCATGTTAGCTGTTAATCATGTTTCATTAATTTACTCTAGCTGTACATGGAAACAATTCAAGATCTCCTTGCACCTGAGAAGGTCAATATTCCAGTAGTTGAGGATGCCAAGACTGGAGAGGTGTTGTTGCCCGGTGCCTCAGTGATTAAAATTCATGATCTTGACCACTTTATGGAACTGCTTCAATATGGTGAGGCCAATCGACATGCGGCAAACACCAAGCTCAACACAAGTTCTTCACGTAGTCATGCTATATTAATGGTGAGAAGTGCATAGGAGTTGTTTTGGTATTGACGTGCTTCTTTTTCTTCCAATTTTCATATCGCGTCGTGTTCTTTGTCATCAGGTTTCCGTAAAAAGGTCTATTGTTGGGAAAGGCAAAAGTCATACGTCTTGTGAAAATGTGACTGTTACTGAAGCACACAGTGACTTAGGCATAGATAAGATACGAAAAGGCAAGCTTCTGATTGTGGATCTTGCTGGATCTGAGAGGATAGATAAATCTGGTAAGCTGGTAGTGGCTGTTTATAGATCTTGTTAAATTAGCCAGCATATTGTTCTTTATAAAAGGTAGTGTTTGTGAAGTATCTTTAGGTAAAACAAGCTTTTGCTTGGACCTGTAACTATGTTAGATCCGGGAACTTGTGTCGGACATACGTGTCCAAGTGTCTGACTCAGCAATGTTTGTGAAACTTTTTCATAATTATGAGCAAAATGAAGTGTTGAAGTTTTTATATCCATGTCAGAGTGTCAAGGATCTGACATGTACGTGAGGTGAAATGAAGCGTCAAGTAACATAGGCTTGGAAGCAAATATATTTCTTCCTTTCTCTGCAATAATGGTGTATGGGTCCACAACAAATGAAATAAAATAGGGAAATTATTGGAGGTAACCCTGTGTTTTAGGCCTTTTTCTTGAATGACCCTCTCATTTACACTTGTGTGTCAGGTAACCCTGAACTTGTATAATGTCACTAAGGGTGACGGAATAACTAATTTTCACGTAAAATCATTAAACTAATTATTATTTCCCTTTAAATAAATAAACAAACAAACCCATTTCACTCTACCTTTTCTAACTCCAGTTCTTGACACCCCCCCCCCCCCTCTCTGTCTCCTCCTCCTTTCTTAAACTGAGAGGCAAGTTCAACAGTAGCTGAATTATAGTGAGCAGCTAAGAGAAAAATTCATTTTACTAATAACCACAATATTGACATGTGAGAAAGTAACAATTTGATATTATCATAAAAAGAGTTCATTATCAGTTAGTAATCAAACCAATTGCACAAACAAACAGCTTAGCGACAATGGATCAATTTGTTACGAAACAATTGAAACTACGAATTCAATAAAAGAAACTCGTAACTGAAGGAGTCCTGGTGATAGAAAGAAAAATAACAATTTTGGCAAACCGAAGATTGGAATTCATCTCAATGTTCGTCCCTTTATATCACCTATACCATCTTGTTGCTTCTCCTTTATCTCCTCAATGCTGGGCAGAACTTGAATGTCGTTTCTTCTAGTTGCTGCATATATGAATATCAAATTTTTGTGGATGTTTCAAGGAGTTTTCGGTTAAGTTTATATTGCAGCTTCACACTAATGGATATGATAAGTTTATTTTGCAATTGTTGCAACTGTTGAAGTTGGGTATGATTTGCAGAAAGAAAGAGAGAAGAAAGAGATGGGCTGAACATAACACGAGAAAGAAACAAAAAATAAGGAGTTTGAATTTCTTTGTATTTTTACTTCTATTAAAATAATAATTAGATTTTATGGTTGTAGTTTAAAGATACTAAGTAGTTAACAGCTTAACACCTTATTACATTTAATGATGTGTAACAAGTTTCGGATTAGTTGAGACAGGGTAAAAATGTGAGGGGCATTCAGGAAAATGACTTATAACACAAAGTTATCTTATAATTTCGCAATGAAATAAGTATAGGTGTATAAGGATAGCATTCAATTGATTGCATGGTCGTTGGTGCCAGATGTATCATACATTCATACTATGCCTTTAAAAATCTAAGTATGCTACTTTTCCTATGTCATGACAGGTAGCGAAGGACTATTGCTCGAGGAGGCTAAATTTATCAATCTCTCTCTGACTGCTTTGGGAAAATGCATTAATGCATTGGCTGAAAGCAGTCCACATATCCCAACTCGAGATTCCAAGTTGACAAGAATTTTGCGGGACTCATTTGGGGGTAGCTCTCGAAATCCTTACTTCTTTACAGGTTCTAGACAATTGAGCAAGATCTCTCATGATTTAATGTATGACTTATTGGTATTTGCTGGATAATTTCTCTGTCCTAAATTCACCGGCTCCAATATTAAGTTAAAAGTCCAAGCTATTAAGTTATGACCTATGGTAATTTTGAAACTCACAAATTAATCTTGGATTAAATTCTAGGGTATCACCCCACCTTATGGTAAAAATAATAAGCTAAAAACTATAATGTGCAACTACACTCATTGAATGAGTAATTGAAAGTAGTTCTGGACATGGAATTTAAATTTTAGCTGTTAGCCTTTGTAATATACAATGGTCAAAGATTGAATTGGAAGACCGTAGTATTTACGGTTTTATAGTTAACATCTTTGCCCCTACATGAGGTCCAAGATCCTCCAACGTTGGTGCTATACATTGTTTGTGATTGGTGATTACTGTCATAATTTACTTGTTTACAATGCAGTTTATATTATTGAATTGATTGTGGAATATGTGGCAATCAATTCTATATAATAGAGGGAATAGTAAATAAATGGAAACTTAACATTTTACATTAGAGGAAAAGGTGCGAGCAAATAACTTACTGGTCTATGCATACATCTGAATTTAGAGTGACCACTGATGTCGATCTAAAGTTAATGTTTTCTCATTGCTAAGAATCTGTTCCTTTCTCATTGAGATCAAAAGTTAAAATTGGTGCATGATAAGAATGTAAAGCTGGATTCCTTGATTTCCTGCTTTTGTCTTTACTCCTTGTCTTGGACCTTCTCTATTAATATGATATTCCATCATATAGTATGTTAGTGTAGAAGTTGTTTCAAGGAATTCAAATAATGATAACTATTAAAATGCTCAGTGGTCTTTAAAATTGTAAATACCTTTTCCAAAGCATGATGTAGCAGACAGTTATTGTTTTGAGTCCCGTTATGAATGAGAACATCCTCTTTGTTATCTCAGAGGTCAGCTGGTAAGGTTGTGTAAATATGGATGCCCCTGCCTTGCTATGTCTGGTTTATTCTCCATAGACATTGAAGTAATTTTATATTTATGGTGTTGAATATGGTGAAGTGCTTTAGGGTAGGGCAAAGGAGGCATGTCCAAAAGTAACCAACCCCTCGGACTACTACGAAAAACACCATCAGATTTCAAAGTAGCACGGTCTAATTCGAAAATTTCACCCCAATTGAGCAAATCTCCTTGCCTCCTTGGAAATAAAGCGGAGAAAGAATTCGCAATTATAGTGCTCTCTTCGTATTTTTCTATATACCCGTTTATTATAGACTCTTGTTTTTAGGAGAGGTGGGTGGGTGTAAGGAAAAGGTGGATAAAGTAAGAGACATGTAGTTAAAAGGTGGGTGGGTGTAAGAAGAAGGTGGATAAAGTAAGAGAGAGTGAGTGGAAAGGTGTATATATTATGGAGAAAGGGGGTAAGATGGTAAAATGTGTGCCAAAAATAGGATCAAGTAGAAACAATCTTGTACAATGAAATGTCTTCACTTTTGTCAGATTACGTCTGAACTGATGGGATGATCCTACCATGATATTACTGGTCCTGATTTTGGTGTGCATTTCTATTGAATAGGCTCTGCTAGGACTTCTTTGATAATAACAATTGGGCCTTCAGCACGGCATCATGCAGAAACTACTAGCACAATAATGTTTGGGCAAAGAGTAAGTAACTTCTCCGCGATTATGGATGAAAATTCCATGGAGCATAGATGTCTGATTTTTTATCATTCTATACCTGCTCTCTGGTTTGTTTTTTCTTATAGAGTTTCTCTAGTGTTTCCAAATGTCTGAGAACTGTCTGCCTTCTTGATTTTTTTCATGGTGACATGCTTTTCTGAAAACTATGGAGAACAAATTACTTTGTCCTTTCAATCAAAGAAGGCAATAAGGCATTGCTTAATTGTCTTGATAATCTGTTGAAGAAAGATGGCTTATCTCTTTCTTGTGATTTTTGTCTGGTGCACTTATTTAATATTTACTAACACTTTGTTTGGATAGGAGGAATGGAGAGAAATGGAAAGGGAAAGGGAGGGGAACAAGTTCCCTTGTTTGGATAAGGGATTGGGGGGAAGGAAGGGTCCATTTTTTCTCCTTCAATAAATCATCCCTCTCAATTTGGAGAAATTTGGAGGGAAAATGGAACTCGATCTCCCCCCTCCCTTCTCTCTTATATTGCTATCCAAACAAAGTGCAAGTCTTCTTATGTTTGTCTTTCATCTGAAAGTTGGATGCTCTGGCAACTAAAGATATTTTCTATATCCTCTTTAATGTTACAGTGTAGTTGAATACTTGAATCTTCCTTCCATTTTTTATGGATAAAATTTACTTATCGCCACTGTAATGAATGCTCTGCAAAGTACTAATATTTTTTTAATCATTATTACCGTGTTCCTTGCGAGTGAGATAGCTTCATGTCTTTCTTCCTCCAAATTCCCCTGATTTTGTGTTAATTTAGACCTGATAAAAACGTCTTTGCTATTATTAGCCTTTATTTGTACTTACTATAATTGTCAATCGAACTTATTTGCTTTATATGATTATAAGCTCTTCTCTAAATTAATTACCACTTTTGACCTGACACGTTTTAAAAAAATTAAAACCTGCCCTAATTTCAATTATTTACCTTGCCAGCATATTTAGATACAAACGCATATTCCTTAAATTGTCTAGAGTCTACATTGATTATTCGATGGAGTCATTTGTTGTTTGGCGTGATTTTAGGCTATGAAGGTAGTGAATGTGATGAAGGTGAAAGAAGAATTTGATTATGAGAGGTTGTCTAGAAAGCTTGAAAGCCAAGTTGACAATCTTACTAAAGAAATTGATAGGCAACAAAAGCTGAGAGATAATTATAAGAATGAAATGGAGAAGAAGATCAAAGTGTTTCAAGATTCATTCCTTGAGGAAGAAAAGAGGCTAATTGCAAGGTCTGAGGTAGTTGCCTTGCTTTTATGATTTTGATACTTTTTACTGTTGTTGACTAGTATGCTTTCATGAAGTCCATCGATGGTAACCCTCTTTTAGACTGTATTTTTGTAAATATTATTCAGTCAATTAAGTTTTGGTCTTGCTCATTTGTTTGTAGATCCTAGAGAAGGAGAATGCTCGTCTTGAGCTGGATATGAAAGCTATGTTGGATGAATTAAATCATCAAAAAGAGTATAATAAACTATTGCATGATGAGGTAGCACGTCTAGAAATGAGTATAGATCATTACAAGGTATCTCCTTTAACTTCCATTCATTAATTCCTCTTATTTCATAGATTTCTGCTTCTATTGCTTTTCAAAGGCACAGCATTCTCTTGATTATCATATGATTTGTTGTCTTTGTACTTGATTCTTTTCTTTTGGAGTGGTCGTTGCTGAAGTATTGTCGTGTATTGTAAAGGTTAAGGCTTTGGAAGTATGATCAGTTTGCATTAATAAAAATATTACTCCCTCCGTCCCAATTCATAGTGCTTGTATTCCATTTTTGGTGTCCGAAAATGTTCTTCCTGTGATAGTACTTTATTTTTAAAATACCCTCATCAAACAATTTTTATTTATGTTCTGTCGTCATTTTTACATTGAAAGTTGTAGGTAGATAGCCACATTTAATATTTGTCCTCATTTTTACATGGAAAGTTGTAGCCACATTTAATATTTGTACTCGCGAATGCAAACGCTTATCTTTCCAATGCAGGTACTATAAAGCAAATGATAATTTCTTTAATCCCATGCAAAAAACACTATAAATTGGGATGGAGGGAGTATTTGATAAACCTTTTTTATTAGCATAAAATCTAATGTTATATGGATTCTTCATTTCACCTCAAGTACTCATGTCAGACCCTCAACACTCCGACATGGGTATGGGGTATGGACGCTTGTTAGTTCTTTGGTTCTTTCTCTTTGGGACTTATCATTAGCGTTGTTAAGATGAGTTGCATGCAGATGTTCTTGTAGCTTGGAAAAGAAGGATAAAGGAACTCTGGCTTGCTGTAGTGTGGAGGATGGTTCCACTGGCAATGTGGTGGTGCACTTGGATAGAAAGAAACCAATGGCTTTATGACAGTAGAGCTTGCATGTATCAAGTTTTTGAGTTTCTTTTCTGAGGCAATTGTTTATCAGTGTGAAGCGTTAGGTTCTGGCTGCTTGGTGTGGCATTTGACGTTTCGTGATACTATAGTTATATATTTACATTATAGCTCCAGGCAGTGGCAAACCTACTGAATCCCCATAAACTAACTTATAAATGACAGAAGATTGGCTAACGTACTGAATTACTTTAACCTCAATAGCTATGTTCCATGGGTGTTTTCCCAGTTCATTGATCATAAGGCCCAACAACACTAAAAAATTGCTTCTCATCTCCCTACGTTAGAACAAAATATCAAGGGAATTGCACTTGTTTTCCCTTTTTAGACAAGCTGTCCTCTGAAAGAACCTAACTCCTTCTAGACCTGATTTCTGTGTCATTGGATAATGGATGCAGAAAGTAAACGCGCATGGTTTTTTTTGCCAGTGATTATGGAAGATGTTACTATAGTCTCTGATAGTCTGATCTGAAATAGAACAATTCTCAACTTCTCAAACAAATCCTGGAACCTTGCAAGTTCCGTGAACTCTACTCTGAGTGTTCCTCCTGAAATGAAATCCAGGACCATGAGGCATTCTCTTATTATCTGTGAGAGAGGGCCCTGGGGGAAGAATTTGGAATTAAACCTGCTCCCTGCTTAATACTCTTTCATGGACTTTATTTTTACTGAATTGAATTTGTGGGTGACAAATGACAGAGAAGAAACCTATGATTTAAGTAAATTAATTTTCCAAGGGCAGGAGTTGGAGGCCTGAATATCGGAAAATGCTTTCCCACAAAGTCCATGCCAACTTTTGCATGATATTAACTTTAGAGTTCTTCATTTTCCTCCTTTGTTACATATAACTGGAATAGTTTACTTCTGACCTTTAGATTGTCTTTAGACAAGTGAATGAAGTGATGTGTATTCATATTTAGATTACTTAAGATATTTACAGTGGCATAGCCCAATGCCTTTGACGAAACTCCACTATGATGATGTAAGTACGCTGTTTCCGTAGAGTCTAGTAGATAATTGTAAATTTATAATGTACGGACTTAAATGCAGAGTCAGCCCCGAATATGGCTCCAATAGTCTGCCATGGAAAAATCTTAACTTGAGAATATATAAATACAGGTACTACAGTATTAGTGTCTACAGATGTGATTGGGACATGAGGACAAGATTACTTTCCGTTGTCGTACATGAAAATTTGCAAGTAGAAAAGTATTAATGTCCTCATTGTTGGCAAAAAATCAAGTGTCAATCCCCATTTGAGTGTCTGGTATCCCAGATGGATGCTTGAGGCTTGAGCTGAAATGATGAATGAGCACTGTTGGGACTTCAAACCTAAAGTCATTGGGATGATATGTTCATGTTTTAACTGTATTTCAATTTTTATTCCCTCGCACCCCCAAATATTCCAATGGCAATCATTTGTGTTAATAGTTAACTGTTCCTCTAAGTTTTTATGGTTCATGAACAGTAATGATCTCGGTCTATGTTGTAGCAAAATTATAATGAAAGCTCTACATACCAGAAAGCTCTTGCGGATACTACCCAGATGTATGAAAACCAAATAGCAGCATTGATTGAGCAATTGGAAGATGAGCGACTACGCTCTAAAAGAGCTGAAAATCAATCAGATGCTTTGAAGGCACTCGTGAGTGATCAAGAGAGCTCAATGAAGGTCTGTTGCCTTTTCATTCGATTACCAAACTTATTTTTTTTTGTTTTATAAATCAGTAAATAGCATAAACTTCAAGAACGGAGGACAAATTTCCCTCATATCGGAAAAAACATTGATTACCAAACCATAATATTGCCACAACTCTTCTAATTAGCCTACCTACTAAGGTGTGGAGGTCCTGGAGGAGAGGGGGTTAGATGTAGGCAACCTGATCCTTACTGGCCTCTTTTGTAGGTTTTGTTCCAGGCTTCCAGCAGAAACTTGACTTAACAACTTCTTTTTAACTAGTGAAAGTTCTTCCACGTACCCCATTGGTTCTTTGTTTAATTTTATGTTCCACTTCTTTAATCTTCATCATATTGTTAGCCATTTCTAATAATCATCTATTTTCATTTCCTTCAAAAAATAGATTCATCCATGTGATCCATCTCTTTTCTTTTATTTATTTCCGCCTATATTTTTGATTTTTGTCGACTCTTAACGTCAGGGAAGAAAAACTCGGCCGTTCCGTTCTAGAACGGGCGCTTTGTAACGGGTTTGAGAGTTGCCGTTCCGAGAAAACCCGTTCTAGAACGGTGGAAGGAAATTCACACCAAACTCGGCCGTTCTGCCGTTATGTAACGGATTTGCGGCGTTCTAGAACGGTTTTTTGGCCGCATTGTGTTAAAACGCGAGGCAAAGAAGGAAAAAGGAGAACAAAAGCATAAATCGGACTAAAATTTCTTGAATTAAATCTTACCAGGCTTCTTCATGCTCTAATTCGACACAAAACCCTCAAGTAATTTCATTTAATTACTTCAAATTGCAGTCTAAAATTGAAACCCTAATTTTAAAGAAACCCTAATTTTTAAAGAAACCCTAATATGCGTATGGGAGGAAAATGATGGCCCTTGCTTCACCGGTCATGACAGAAAATGCCGGCGATATACCTTTAGATGCTTCTGGCATCGTAGCCGCCGGTGGATGCCGGCCGTTGTTGAAGTAGGTTACTTCTCTTTTATGGATCTGATGATTCTTCTTCTTTTCTCTCTCTTCTTTTTTCTTCTCTTTTTCATTTTATTTTGTGACTGCTAGTCACGTGAGAACTGAGATAAAATATCTCGCTTGTTCTCCACTTCTCTGTCTTCTTTTCTTCCTTTTATTTTTATTTTTTATTCCCTTTTTCTTTTTTGTCCCCTATTTTTATTCTCTTTTTCTTTTTATTCCCACACTTAGTCACACCTTTACTATTGCACCAAAAAAAAAAAGAGTAATTTCCATCAAAAGTACCCCAAATGTTGTATTGATAACAAAACAAAGTTAAAATGCTGCCTATGTGAATTTTTTTACAAAATTCACGTCGCGACGACCGCGAAACGTTCTATTTGGCCGTTACGGGGCGTTCCCGCGAAAACGCGACCGTTACCGAGAACGCGACCGCGACCGCGTTTTTTTTCCCTGCTTAACGTATTGTTTGCATCTAGGACCATTTATATTAGACTCAATCTGGAGGAAATGCCATGCTATCTAGTATGAATTTCCACTTTCTTTTGTTCCATTGGTTGATCATTATATATTAAATTTAAGAAAGAGTGAATAGTTAGGTTACTTTCTGGAGGCTAAATTTTACCCCTTCTTTTTAAATATTGTAAAAGTCATGTGAAAAAAAACTGTCCTTATAATTTTGCATATCCTGTGTAAAAATCATAGATACGTCAATAAGTCCATTACAGCTTAAAATTTAGTAGCTCTGTCAACGTATCTGTTTCTTCTATTGATTGTGATTTGTGAGGGCTGGATGGCCGATTGCTCCCACCCCCAACTTATTTTCTTACATTTTCGAAATTTAATTTGATGTTTTCTTTCTGCTATTACATTCTAATCTATTGTTTTGCAAATTAAAGTAATCTGTGGCCTAGATTTAACTTTGTTTTCAAATACTACATACTTTTAGGGCCTTATTCAATCATTTCTCTTAAACTTCAGCCTTCTCACAGTCAAAATACATTTTCCAGTTTTTTATAATAATATGATAATACCATTCTAGAACTGTGTATCTCATTTGATTGATTATTTTGTTTTCCCTAATCTCAACATCTTGGTAAATTTTTCTGTTTCACTTTCCTTTTTGTCTACATTCTATTTGCAATCTATGATATAATTTACACCTTGGAAGATCTTAATATTGGATTGTTTTCTCGTAGTAGCTATGTCAAACAGAAAAGTCCAAACATCAGAAGGAGCTGCTTGATGCCAAGCAAACATACGAGAAAACAATAGCACAGCTAAAGAAGCAATTAGACGACATGCATTTCCGTTGT
The DNA here is from genome assembly GCF_026745355.1 of Beta vulgaris subsp. vulgaris. Taxonomy (NCBI): domain Eukaryota; kingdom Viridiplantae; phylum Streptophyta; class Magnoliopsida; order Caryophyllales; family Amaranthaceae; genus Beta; species Beta vulgaris. The sequence continues at coordinate 46,973,289 of NC_079207.1, read as the reverse complement.
GAGAATGCTGAGAAGCAAGTGGATTCTCTAAGAAATTCTTCAAGTGATCAAACTTCTGAGCAGAAATTGCTCTTAGAAACAATCCAGATGTATGAGGAGAAATTAGCCAATTTAGAGAAGCGATTTCAAGATGAGCATGCGGGTCGAGAGCGTGCAGAAGAACAAATAGAATCCCTGAAGAATCATTTGAGCGAAGAGAAATCAAGTCAGGTAGGTTTTATTTACTCAAGAACTTATAGCATTATATGTGCCCTGATCACAGTGGCTTTGCTGATGGATCCTAGAGTGTAAAAAGGAAATTCTTAACTTGAAAATACAGGGATTTTATGAAATTTCAAAAATATGATATATCTCACCTCCCTACCTTTATTATAACTTTTGTTCTACTGCTATTTGACCCATGCATGTGTGGATGGCTACCGAAAGGACTGTTATAACTCTCTTGTTACTATTTAACCTCTAATGCATCCTTAATTACCAAATTAATAATTGATACATCTTAAAAATTATTGATTATTGGACAAAATAAAGTGTCCAAGTGTCGATGCTTTTTTGTAGTGTTATATATTCGACACGAATATTTGGGCCAAAATGAAGAGTACAAGAGTTATAGGTTTGCTTTTGTTCCCTTGTCCCCTTTTCCTCTCCCTTTCCTCTTCCCGTAAAATAAGATTTACACGCATGATTTGATAATACCAGTTAATTATTGCTCTGACGTCCCTAATTTGAACTTTAAAGAAAAATGTAAATCACTACACTTTCTCAATATTGCCTATAGGTGAGGAAGACAAGAATTCTACTGATTTGTCATGTCTGAAAGGGCAACCTTGACTTAATCAAATATATTAAGCTTAGGAGCTTTTTTGTCTGAATCTTATCTTGTAAGGCTAATAGTTAACCACTAGTATTTGTTTGTGCTAATTAGATAAAAGGCTGGAGTAGTAGTGGGACTAAACGAATTGGATAATTATTCGGCTCTGCTTTAGGCGATTCTTTAGAAGCCAGATCCTTAGTATATTTATTTTCTAATTTAAGAATAAGATGAAACAACTATGGCCTTGGACGTATATATTTTTCAGACTTGAGCAATAGAAAATACTTGGGAGATTCTCAATGAAGAACATTATTCTAGGCTTTTCTTGTTGAACGAGATACTTGAGAGCCTTGCCATAAGTTTTCAAACCTTGATCTGAAATCAAGAGAAAATTTTTCTTACAAGATTGAATGCCTTTATTGTTTAAATGATCCAGAGCTAATCTTCCTTGTTATAACAAATCAAAACCAAGATTTGGCATTTCATGGATAGAGATTCTTTTCAAGATTCTCGAATCTAATCTATATATTTAGAATTGTTCAAGCACCTATCAACTTGCATCAGTGGAATGAGTTTTTTGCTCACCATATAAGACGATATGTCATGGTCCCTAGTACTGGGAAAATATCAGTTCAGCAAGCTTAAAAAGCAGATGCATTCTAACTGAGCATGGAGAGTTTTGGATTGTTTTCTGTAGTAAGATAAAGCATGCTATATAAAACACTTATTAATGAGTTTAGTATGAAGTTGGATTATCTAATTCTATAGTAGACTATTAATTTTACGGTTGGCCTTGAAGAATACGATTAAAGACGGTATGTCAGTTTTTTAGTTAGACGTAGTTATTAGAATAGGACCCTCAACCAGGGGTATTTTTGTTTCAAATCCTCTGCTTATATAATTTGTAAGTCACAAGCTTGTTGTGATCTAATAATGAAATTGTTTTGTGTGTACAGGATCAGGTGAAGAGCAAGATTACTGATTTGATGGAAAGATTGGAAGCAAAAGACCAAAGTTATCAGACAACTGTTGACACAATGCAGTCTCTGCAAATAGAAAACGCAAATCTGCAATCAGAAAAGGTATAGGAACCTAGTAATTTCAAAAATCAATGACTTTCTAGCCAAATTCAAAGCCGTTGAGCTTTTTGACGAGCTTTTGCAAGCTTTAACAGCAGATGCATTCTATCTGAGAGTGGAGAGTCTTCGATGATTTGTTGTAGTAAGATAAAGTAAGCTATATAAAACACTTATTAATGAGTTTAGTATGAAGTTGGGTTATTATATTTTTTAGTTAGAGGTGGTTATTAGAATGGACCCCTCAATTAGGAGTATTTTTGGTTCAAAATCCTACTTTTGCTTATATGATTTGTAAGTCACAAGCTTGCTGTAATCTAATAATGAAATTGTTTTGCATGTACAGGATCAGGTGAAGAACAAGATTACTGATTTGATGGAAAGATTGGAAGAAAGAGACCAAAGTTATCACGCAGCTGTTAATACAATGCAGTCTCTGCAAATAGAAAATGTGAATCTGCAATCAGAAAAGGTATAGGAACCTTGTAATTTCAAAAATCAATTACTTTCTAGCCAAATTCAAAGCCACCCAGCTTTTTGACGAGCTTTTTCTATTTGTAATTAATTAAGGAAAAGTTCAAGGATGAACTTGATGCTTTGAAGGAGAAATTGTTGGCAGAGGAGAAGCAAAGGATGACACTTGAAGATGAGTTGGTGAAGTTGAAGAAACGTTCATCAGAGGATAACGAAGGCGTTGAGGTAAATGATGCTATAGTATCATAAATGTTTTTTTCTGATGCTGCCCCTTCCAGATGGATAAATTGAAGGTTCTAGATTATTCTTATTAACAGGATAAGAAACTGTATGCCAAACAGCACATGCGAGAATCATCATCATTTCGGACAGCCGTAGGTCTAAACAGATCTATATCTGGGCAGAGGGCAACAATTGCCAAGATATGTGAAGAAGGAAAGATGTTTTTCTTATTATCATTGTCTATTTTTGTAGTAGGAAAAGCATCTAGGTTTCCTCCAATATTTAAAAGCAGAGGTCCTTATTTTTTTGTTTTTCCTTCTATCAGTTGGGCTTGAAAGAATACTGAAATTGTTAGCATCGGAAGATATTGAAGTTCAAATGCATGCATTAAAGGTGGTAGCAAATCTTGCTGCTGAAGGTAATTTATCTTGTTCTTAGGTATACTCATATGTGTTTAGCATATATTCCTTCTGTCCCTTAAATATGGAATGCTATTATGTTTACCTTTTTTTTAGGGGAAATGCTATAATGTACCTTTTGCTTATTAAAAGCAGTTTAAGAGCGACTACTTTTATCTCATTATATTCCCTTGCTTTTCAATAAGAAGTGATTGGGTTGAGACTTGATTTAGTCAAAACTATATAATTGTAGCATTTTTGGCAAGAACACAAGTTAGACTGATTTATCTTGAACTATGTAAAAAGTCCAAGTGGACATTAGTTTGAGAGATGAATGCTTATCAATTCCCTTGTCTTCAGATTAATCAATAAATACCTCCCCCCGTAAAATTTGTATCTGTATTTTGTTAGCTTTGGAGGTGGTTGATGTTGCAGTTTGAATGATTCTTATAATGGAGCTATGTCAGTCAGTCTGTCCCTGTCACTTGGTCACATTATACTTTTGCATGCGTCTTTTTGTAAGCAAACATGTAATGAACTGTGAAATTGTGCAGTAAAGTAAAGAGGAAGATGATGATATTTGATTGATTGAAATGGAAAACTACAGAAAATAAAAGATAGATTGCCAAGTTTTCGAGTGACTTGACACACTCTCAAACTAACCACTAAATTGAACTCTCCAGTATTTTCTTGATACCTTTTTCTCTCCATAATCTCCTCTATTTATAGTGTATTTGCCTTACTCCCCAAGCTAACATATTAACTAGTGTAAATCACTAAAATACCCCTGCCCCCCTAGGCTAGTCTATTACAAAACACTAATGGAAGTATGTGGGTGGAGTTCATGATGCAAAATGGAAGAATTCTTGTAATATGTATAGAATTATGCATTTATGTTAGCATATCTTATAGCACGAAAAAGCATTGTGTATATACTTGTCCTTGTGTTGATGTTTGGCCCCTCCCCCCCTCCCCCCCCCCCTCCCCCCCATAAAAATAAAAGAAAATATAACTCTGTTTATGACCGAAAACATAATCTATAGAGGTATTGAGCTAGCCAAAAATCTCTCTCCATCTAACTGAAATAATGCCATACATAAAATTTGTATAACTATGGTAGATGAAGACAGTAATTAAACGACAGATACAGCACAGAAGCCTAAAAGTGAGAAAGAGCAACATATAATAGAGATAATGTTTTTTAATGTCGGTTTCTGCATGTATATGTGTACATTACATATTTGAGGAGGGAATAGTTTCAAATTTGGGAAAGTTGAAGGTTGCTAGGAAGCAAACTGCAAAACGTTCAAGATTAGTTATCATTTGAGACATTAGAGATATTTCTGTGTTTTATGAACTAGGAAAGTTGGTGTTGAGTGGAACCTTCCCATGAGCACCAAGTTGAATATATCAAGCAACAGTGAAAAGAAATGAACATCGATTTGACACTCATCAGACCAGTAGCTCTAATTGGGTATAAAAAAAATTTGATCTTTCAATGTCCCCAGAAAGTTCATTTGATTACATTAACCTAGTCTCAGTAAACATAGTCAACAAGAGGTAAGCATAACATAAAAGAGCTTGAATAGGCTACACCCAAGCGTCAACATTAGACATGCTGGAAGAACCCATCAAGCATGGTTTAAAGACGTACAAAGCCTTATAATAAAGTATGTAGAAGGAAGATAGGGGAAGTTAGCTAGTCGAGAATGGAGATGCATTACCTTGGGCATTCCATGACTAAGTTGCACATAATCAGTTCTATGATTCTATCCCCTCAAATTATTATCTCATAGACCCCATACTGAATGAATCTCGAGGTAATACAAATCCAAAATCCTTTTAATGTATGATGTGAATATTGCATTTGTGTCTTATTAACACATTGTCATAAGAACTCGTCATGTTTTGTAATGATGTTATTGATATATCTGGTTATAAAAAAAGTTTTATATTTTCTCGTGACCTCTCCTTTATCTCGTATCAGATATCAATCAGGAGAAGATTGTGAATGAGGGAGGCCTGGATGCCCTGCTTATGTTATTGCAGACATCTCGAAACACAACTATTCTTAGAGTGGCTTCCGGTGCTGTTGCTAATTTGGCTATGAATGGTATGTTCGTAAATATTTCCTGCTTACAGATTATAAACTTGCATTAGTAGAGACAGATCTCTTACATACTGCTCTTCCTAAGCTCGAGTTTGTTTCTTCTTGTAAACATCAATGTTATCAGCATTATATTCAGGCACTAAAGTAGGGCTTGTTAGTTTGTGTATCGGTTAGTAATCAACCAAATTATGAAAGCTCCAGGATGTGTAGTTTTGGACTCGAAGGTTTGCTTGGCATGCTATTTTTTTCTTGTTGCTCGTTTATTTTGGATTTTAGAACTCATATTTAGTTTGATATTCTGCAATCAGCTATGATAGATTTTTGAGGAATAAAATGGCTTCAATTTGACAGGAACTTCTTAGTAGAGAATAGAATTCTAACTGTGATGCAGATGAGAGAAAATACAATGAGTCATGACAAGGGACAAAGGGAGACTGGAGGAGGTGCCACCAGTGATGATGGGTGTCAATGTCAATGGATGATTTCCTAATAATACCTTGAAGGAGGTGGTGTAATTTCTGTCAACCATTTGATAGGCTAATAATTTTTGTTTTAAAGGTAAAAAATATTGGAGGGGGAAGAACATAAGAAGTATAATATTTGCTAGGGGGATAAGAATCTTATCTTCAGGTGGAATCTGATGGCTCTATTCAAGAGAATGTTTTTCAGGATGTTATAGAGGCTGTCTAATACGGGCAAACCAACAAGCTTACTTACAGAAGGGTTTCCAATTTACAGTCTTCTCTTCCTTTGCCCACCAGTACTCTTTAGATTCTACCCTTGTCTAACTCTAACCAATCAGTAGTGTACTCGCTCAACCCCGTTTGTGAACCACTTTTTCCATGCACTGGGTTCACAATTGCTATGGTGCACAATCTAGATATCTTGAATACCATAGTGAATGTCTCTAACATGGTTATGTTTGTGTTTTACTAAGAATTGAATATTTGAAGATGGAAATTAAGAAAAGAAGATGATTTTGATGATAAACAGGGAACAACTGAGATTTTAGATGTATGCAGCATTTGAGTGCCTTGGCACTCACATGTCTAAGCAACTTAAACAAAAATAAATTCTCGACAATTTTCTCCATGAATTTCTCTCTTGTTACTCTCCTTTAGTTATGGACATTTTGATTAAGTTCCCTCTGTCCCCTCTATGTAATTCCCTGCTTCTCCATCGAGCTACCTCTTAAGAGCACTATAATGTTTGTCCTATACTTACCAGTTTGCTGGGTTCTTATCATAAGAGATATCACTACAAAGTATGTTCATATCTGGAGTTGGAATGTAATTATAGAACAATCAATTGAAGTTGAAATTTATTGGAACAAGTTTCAAGATATTAGGGCTTTTGTTGGGTAGTGTGTGGTGTCAGTGGTGCCTTACGGTCGTAGTTAAATTGCTGGCAACCATTCTAGATGTCCTTTCTGATGGTGAACGGCTGCAGCCTGCATATGTTGGTCTTTGCTGGTAAAGTTTCTGCACGGAATTGTTTCTCTCTACTTTTCGTTTTGTTTTTCTGATAAAATTTAAAGTCCTCTGAGCAACTCACATAAAACCCTTTCTATATCCCTATGTTGTGCCACTTTCTGCACTTATGCCAGCTTATCTGGGTGCCCCTCGTGGTGGTGAGGCCCTTCACAGCTAGTAAATGAGTCTTCCTTTTCACTCCAACTCATCCTTCAAGTGCTCATATACTTCATATGCTGCCAAAATAACTGAAATCCAATCCTCCAAGTGCATTAAAGTTTATTCAATAAATTTTTGTATATAAAGATAAAATAAAGATACCTTACAGAGATTGATAAAAAAAGCCACCAAATGCACCATTTAGTGATTGTCAATCATCCTTTCAGCCTTACAGCTGCGCCATGCTTTTTGATATGCTGAGAGGGATTACTGAAGCCCACAACATGCTTGATATCAGCGACAAAGTTCTGAGTCCTTTAAGTTTACTGTCGTTTGTAGAGAAAAAAAAGCGAATGCGAAGGGTAGTTTTGGAGTATCTAGATTGTAGCCCTGAATTAGGCTGCTTTCATGAGATGAAAGGTTGACGCACTGGATGCAGCTTCAAAAGCAGGGTCATGCGTTGTAAGCGGGGATTTTTAAACATGGTGTGGCCTTTTGAGGTCCGAGGGAGACCAAAGAAGAAAGGGACGTGAGCACAGGGAGTGAAGAAAGAGAGCACATGTAAACAATCTTAGGAAAGACCATGTGAATGAGTAAGATAATTTTCCCTTATTTTCCCCGCAATGGAGCAATATTGTACTGTAAAATCATATCTTCTGTAATTATGGTTCGAGGCAGTTTCTACAAACTTCACCTTGTTCCTGCTTTATTCTTTATGCTTAAACAACAGGTACACAGGCAGGTAAGAGAACTAGGTTTACTATGTTGGATATTGGGGTATTTTACCTTGATCTCCAGAGGAGTTTCCTTTATTCTTTGCTTATTCTCCCCTTCCCTAGATACCTAAAAGCATATGCTGAAAATGTGCATAGAAAACCATATTATGTAGAGAATTGGAGTACATATAATTCAAATATTAGAACAATAACACGTGTACCCAAAGATGGGAATTGTGTTGTCTCGATTTCACTTATCCCTATTACTTTTCATCATCTTCAATAATGTTGAATAGTTATTGAATGAATTTATCATCTGAATTAAGCTTAAAAGATGTGTAGTGAGAACTAGCTGACAGTTTGAATCTAGTTTATGGAGACTATATCTAGGGAGTTCAGTCATGGATAGATATTTGTGATTTGCCATCCTTCTTTGCACATATGGAATATCATCACTAATTGCTACAGTCATTATATGAGGATATGAAATTACTTGTACAATCATCTTATGGTGAGCTGTCGAATGTTATCTAGTTCCTGTGTGCCATAATTTTGTCAAAATGTGGTAAAGATGATACCTTATTGCATTGCTTATGGCAATGTAGCTTTTTCTCATTGAGCAAAAAGATTTGGCTGCATTTTGTATTGTGAAGGGAAAAAACAAGTTTTATTGACCAAGGGAGAAAACAATAGCATTGAAATTGGACATGGTTTTCCTCCCATCTCTTAATCAGTTTCTTAGGTGCTATTCTTCAATCTTCCATAACCTTGTTCTAGTTAGTAGCTCATATTATATTCTTCAATCTTCCATAACCTTGTTCTAGTTAGTAGCTCATATTAGATAATTTTACATTTTGAACTCAAATTTTCTTTTGATTAATCTATCTTCAGAGAATAATCAAGGCTTGATAATGAGCAAAGGAGGTGCTCGTCTTTTAGCAGATACAACATCAAAAACAGATGATCCTCAAACCCTACGAATGGTGGCTGGAGCAATTGCAAATCTGTGTGGCAATGGTAAGCGGACATGACCACCTTGAAATTACCATGAAGAAAACATGGGTCACATTTTTCCTCGCACAAGTCTACTATATACTAACCTCCGTTTCTAAATAAGTGCAACATAGAGAAAGGGCGCACATACCAATGTTTGGCATGATATTTTTTTCTTTTTGCTCTTTTGATTTGGATGTTAGAACTCATATTTAGTTTGATGTCCTGCAATCAGCTATGATAGATTTTTGAGCAATAGAACGGCTTCAATTTGACAGGAACTTCTTAGTAGAGATCTAATTGTGATGCAGATGAGAGAATATACAATGAGTCATGACGAGGGACAGAGGGAGACTGGAGGAGGTGTTATCATCTGATGATGGGTGTCAATGTAAATGGATGATTTCCTAATAATACCTTCCATAACATAGAGAAAGGGCACGCATACAATGTTTGTAGAGAGAGAAAGTTAGGGACCACAATTACAAGGTAAAAGGGCAATTTAGTTAAAGTAAAAAGTTAGATTAAGCAAATAATCTATCTCACTCATCCACCACCTACCCACCAATCCACCACCCCCACAGTCCCGACCACCACCAACATCACTGCCGCAGCGCCGCTATTTTTTCACGAACACCACCAACACCACCATTGCTGCTGCCATTCTTTCAAGAACACCATCAATACCACCACTGCTTCCACCACTTTCAAGAACACCACCACCGCCATTATATTCACAAGGCAGAAAACCTTCGATAATATCCATTCGTCTTACTCGAAACAAGTAGAGGAGAGAGAAACCTGGTGAAGCTTCAAGAATAACACAATGGTAGCAAACAACCAGATCGAGAAGAGGGGTGGCTGTAAAAGCCCTAATTTCAACAGGAACAACATCAGATCTAGAAGAGGAAGAAGAAAAGGAGAGGAAGAAAAATAACCAGATCAACAAGGAATCCACCGTTCTAGTCTCATTGTTGGTGGAGCTGAAACAGCACCAATCGATGGCACACTGGTGGACACGCAGCAGCTTCACTACACCACCAAGCCACACCAATCCCAACACATGAGAGGCGGCAAAGAGATGTGAAGACGAGGGGGAGATGGTGTAGGGGAAAAGGTAGGGAGGAGAGGTTGCAAAGAGAGTGAAAGTTTGCATGGATTTGTGTGTGGGGGGGGGGGTTAGCTAGGTGGGGTCAGTGGTTGGGTGGCTGAGATAAGAGAGGGTGGCTGGGTTGAGTTGAGGAGAGAGAGAGAGAGAGAGAGAGAGAGAGAGAGAGAGGGGTGGGTGCGTGGGGTGATTAATTACTTTAAGAAGGTAATTAGATGAGATTACATTGGATAAAATAAGGGCAATTATGACTTTACAACTTCAAAACTTTACATTTTTAGCTTGTTAGCACTTATTATGACATTTCCTTTTTAGGGAAAGGTTGCACTTATTTAGAAACAGAGGAAGTATCTAATTCCTTTCTTTGGGAGTCGGCTCTCCCTCCTATTTGTTAACCCCAAGATGGGAGACTGCTTCCTAATAAAACTTGCTAAGGGGAAAGGTGTACCCCTTGCTTTCTAAAAGACAAAAATGATAGGTATTTTGTTCATGCCAAACAGAACTACATCTTTCTACTTTCATACTAATATCCTATACTGTGATGCCTTTATTCTTTGGATTTATTCCAGTTTCATTACACACAGCACTCAAAGATAATGGAGGGATCAAGGCACTTATAAGCATGGCTAGTTCTACAAATGTTGATGTAATTGCACAGGTAGCGAGGGGATTGGCTAACTTCGCCAAATGTGAAACAAGAGAGGTCATACAAGGTTTGTGGAGATCTCTTCATGTGATAAATATTTATGATCCAATCATCTTTGTTAATTTTAGAAATTGAATATATTTCCTATTCAGGTCATAGAACTGGTCGTTCACTTCTCATGGAAGATGGTGCACTTGCATGGTTAATTGTTAACTCTAAGACTGCTTCTGAATCAACTAGACGCCATATGGAACTTGCCCTTTGCCATCTAGCACAAAATGGTATGCTAAATTTTCGATCACTAGACTTTGTGATTCCCTTTATTATTTCATTTATTATTGAACGACTTGTGTAGTCTGATGTAGTCTGTAGAATGACTTCCAGATTTATTTTTTAAGGCTGATGTAGTCTGTAGAACGAGTTCCAGAATTATTTTCAGAAAAAGTTTTTGGTGACCCAGTGTTAATTTCCTGTGTTTGAGTTTAGACACAAATTTCCCATCAAAAGAAAAATTCTAGACACAATTACACAAACAAGTTCTGTTGTCTAACAAGCAACACATATCGAATCATAACTTTCCATTTGATTTAATCGTTATTGGAATGCTGATTTCATTTATCTTTTCATGTAAAGTCTGGTTTTGTCTGGCTAAATCTAATCCTACAATGGCAATTGAACTGGTTGCAGAAGATAACACCCAAGACTTCATATCCACTGGAGGATTGAGGGAGGTGGTGCGAATATCATCTGAATCGGCTAGAGAAGATATCCGCAATCTGGCCAAGAAGACCTTGAAGTTGAATCGATTGTTCCAAGCACAGATGTCGGCAGACTGATGGAAAGTGCAAGTGTAAGTGTGGAGCTACATCCTTATGCTTTTGGTTAATGTATGTACAATAGGGTATGCTTCTCATGAGACCATTTCTGATGAAGGGTTGTTAGTGAAGGAATGGAAATTGTTTTATGGAAGAATGATGTAGGGATAACTCTCAATTGGGTTAGCTTTTGTGTTGTACTTAAAGGTTAGCAGGTAATGCATAGTTTTTGTCAGAGCTGATGGTTACAACCCAATATGCACCGAAGGCATATATGCTAGCCTCACTATATGCTCTGTAAATCATGTTTTATTCTGATTGCTGTTTAGAAACAACATAATTAGTTTTTTTTTTTTTGGGCAAGCAAGTTACAACTTAGAACAGTAAAGGGTTGGGAAAACCTTCAAGGAAGGATCCCTAACGCCTAAACTACAAACACCTAGGAAGGCTTAAGAAAGAATCGTAATACAACCAGATTGCCAACACTTAGAGTTGAACGAATTTAAATCACTAGTACCAACTTTTTTGCCTACAAGATATTTGATCCTATACTTAACATCAAAGATTGTGTTCTTAACAGTATATTTTATGCTATGTACTTTCATTTCCCAGACTGCCAAGTTCCTTGCTCTCCAGATCTGATAAGTTAAAGCAAGTGCACTGTCTTTTCTGTGTTTAGCTCTTCTTCTGATAATCCCATCATTTGTTGTTAATTCTTGCTTCTATTCTGTAAACCAAACCACTGAAATATTTCCTTACAAGTTGTACCGACTCACAATCAAATAACAAATGACTAACAATCTCACTTTACTGAGATCACAAGTCGGGCATTTGTCAGTTTCACCAACACCAATCTGCATCAATGTTTTGGAAAAAGAGTCTGTTCCAAACACCTTGATTCCACCAAACCCTAGTAACAGTGCCACAAAGCTTCTTGTAGAAATCTTTTGTTAAGAGTAAAGGGAGGATGACAACCATTGATCATCCTAAAACTAAACATTTAAGGCTTTTTTCTGTATTGCATATGTGCTTTATTGCTTTAGTTTCCAACTGGCTATGGCAGGGGTCTCATAACCTGACCTAAAGATTGATTCCAATCAGTGGCGGATCCAGGAATTGAGCCAAATGGGTTCATAAATTTTCGAACATAAATCCTAAATTACATTTTTATTATCTAGAGTTATAGTTTTAAAGAAAAGGAAAACTTGCAACAATTGTTCTTAACGAAGCTTCCATTTTTGATTAGCAACTACCACAAATATGAAATCTAAATGACTAATAATTAACAATGAATCAACATGGCGACAACACTAAAAAGCTCTTTGCATTTTGGGTAATATTGAGCTCTGTCACGAATTTTGTTTAGAAGTGATGTATAAAAATGTAAAAAAATTAATAGATACACTTTTAGTTTATAACACGCACAGTTAAAAAATTATAAAAATATATAACATTAATTATTTACATTTTAACACTTCTCATTACATATCATATGAACATATGAGTAGTGAGTCGAGTGATGGATAAAATGAATTTTTGACTAATTTTACTTAGTGCATATTTAATTTATTGCTTAAGCTAAGAGGCCGAAAAGATTTAAACCAAATTCATTACCTTCTCAAATCTCAATGTATTTCATCAAGTCTATACACATTACAATAGTTGTTTGTAAATAGGAAATTATCCTCAAATAATATTTCTAAACAATAGCAAAGGATATCTTAAATATCCGAACATAAAGAAAAAGAAAAGCGAGAAATAAACAAAAGAAGAACCCATTGAATGGGGGGGGGGGGAGAAGACAATGGAATAAAGCTTCCTCTAAGGAGTTGATCCCGCGACCTCGAATACCAAGTTGAGTTAACCTTGCATGCACAAGTTACCACTGAGCCACAATGATATGCTTGAAATAATATGCGTATTTTTTTTATATACAGTTTTTGTTTTGCAGTTTCTTCCTGTTTCTTACCCGGATCCGCGTGGGTTCAATTGAACCCATTGAACCCACGCTGGATCCGCCACTACCATGATATCAACATGAAGATCACTCTCGTGAATTATCCCAATTCAGAAAATTTGATTGGAACGATGATCCTTTTATCCACTTTGTGGGATTTGTGAATGCCTTGCATCCATGGGGCATACTAGAGGAAGATTACCCCATGCTGTTTGACAAGAGTTTATAAGGACCAGCTCTGGACTGGTACTATTCTTCAGATTGTGTAGATAGGGCTAGTTGGGAAAATGCTAGCCAAGCCTTTGTTAATTGGGCTCTCGGGCATAAACAAACTGATATCAAGAAGTTCAAGCTAGTCACTTTGCGTCAAGGTGGCTTGGAAACTTTCTTGCTCTTTTGTTCAAGATGCGCTTACATTAGCGCCCAGCTTCGTGTCCCTGTTACTGATCGGGAATTCATGCTCATATTATTGCAGAACCTGAACAATTTCTTATCGTCATATGGTTACTATCAAATGCACCTCCCTCAGCCACATGGAACAACATGGTTTCGACATCGATACTCTGAAAGTGCAAGAAAAACGACCTTGGGAAGATTTTGAAACTCCCAACACAAATCCGAGGGTATATGCTAACACTAGTAGAATAAATGGTTATTGTTGCGGTTAAAAAGTGGCATATTGCTGCGGTTTTGGACGCGCAGCAATTAAGGGGGCTGCAATAGGTAATAATTATATTGCTGCGGTTTTTAGGCCAAAACGCAGCAATATATTTATTTAATATTAGCAAAATTCAGTATATTGATGCGGTTTCTAGAGCAAACCGTAGCAATATACTCTATTTTATAATAAAATAATGAGCATATTGCTGCGGTTCCTAGCAAAAATCGCAGCAATAGGTAGAAGTACTAGTCAAATTTTTTTTTTTTTTTTGCATTTTGCAATTAAATTCAAAATATGAACAAGATTCAGAAAAATAGCAAAAATTGATAAACTTTCAAAAAAAATTTAACTACAAAACATAAAAATTGAAAAAAAATGAAGACAAACTTAACATTATATCAAAAAGCTTAACATTAATTCTAACACATACACAAAAAAAATAAAAACACAAATTCAACATTACATCAGAAAATCGAAAAAATAGATCTAAAATAATAATAAAAAAAACAGATTTGTAATTATTAAAAAAACTAAAAAATAAACAAATTTGAAACAATTAAAAAACGGAAAAAAAAAAGAACGACGAAGGGGTCTTCGTCCCGTCTTCGAGCCGACGAAACTGAACGACAAACCGATAACCACGAAGAAGGAAGAACGGTCGACGAAGATACTCAATCTGAAAGGAGGCAAAACGGCCAACGAAGACTGATGAAGAACGGCCGCTATTAAAGAAGAACGACGAAGAAGCACGGTTCATGGAGAGCAACGACGAAGAACGACGAACGACGAAGGACGAAGAACGACGAACGACAAAGAACGACTGCCATTATACACAAAGATCTGATTGAGGAGAGAGATCGCAAGAGAGGTCAGATTTTTTTTCGTTTAGGGTTTAGTGAGGGAGGTGCAGAAGTGAGGGGTGAGGGAGGCGCAGGAGTGAGGGGTGAGGGAGGCGCAGGAGTGAGGGATGAGGGAGGCGCGGTTTGAGGGAGAAATGAGAGTGTAGGGTTTGGTTTTGAGGGAGGCGCGGAGTGAGACGCGGAGTGAGGGAGAAGGGAGAGTATAAGGTTTGGTTTAGGGTTTAGTGAGAAAGAAGTGATAGAAAGGCTTTGGTAGCGCGCCTTTATGTTAGCGTGATTTATATTGCTGCGGTTTCGTAAAGAAACGCAGCAATATATTTGGTTACATAATTTTGAAAATCTATCGTTGATATCGATTGCTGCGGTTTCGGCCCAGAACCGCAACAATATGTTAATTTTCAATTTTTTTTACGTGGTTTATTGCTGCGTATAGGTGAAACCGCAGCAATATTACCGCAGCAAATAGCATTTATTCTACTAGTGAATCCGCAACAATAAGTATTTTTAATAATAAAAAAATACAACCTATTGCTACTTGATTTTTGTAAGAACAGCAGCAATAGGTATTTCTTTTAATAAAAAAATGTAACCTATTGCTGCTGTTTTTGGTAGGAACAACAGCAATATGTATTTTTTAATAAAGTAAAACCTATTGTTGCTGTTTTTGGTAGGAACAACAACAATAGGTGTAGTAAAGATTTTTTTTGCGCTAGCTAGAAAGAAAAAATGGCATCAACAACAAATCACGCTACCACTAATATAAAATATATAAACGATCTAAAATAATATTTAGTATATACAAAATAAAAATTAGTATATACAAAACAATCACAAAGAAAAATACAAAAACTAACAACTCAAATTTGCAAAATAAAAATCACTATATACAAAACAAATCACCAATTACAGAAAAAAATATAAAAATATATAGATTAAAGTAAATTATCAGATCTGATAATTATCAAAAAAAAAAAAAAAACCAAACCACATTTTGACGGTGGACGAGCGACTGAGATGGGTGAAGGGTGATGAGAACGGTGAAGGGTGAAGGGTGATGAGAATGGAGAACGGTGAAGGGTGAAGGGTGAAGGGTGATGGGGAAGGTGAGGGTGGTGAGGGAGGCGTGTGAAGGGAGTGATGAGTGAGGAAAATAAAAAAAAAACCCTAATTGCATGCTTTTTATACTTTTTTTAAATATTTTTTAATGATATTGCTGCGGTTTCTGGCAAGAACTGCAGCAATATATTAAAATATTATTTTTCAATATTATTTTAATATATTACTGCAGTTTTTGACAAAAATCGCAGCAATATGTCTAGTCAAATGTCAACTTTTTTTCAAAAATTTTCCTATTGAAACCATAATGTTGCGGTTTTAGGTCGAAACCGCAGCAATATTTTTATTTTATATTTTACTTTTTCCTTTTACGTGATATATTGCTGCGTATGGGTAAAACTGCAGCAATACCACCGCAGCAATAAGCAATTATTCTACTAGTGTAAGATGGATGAACCATTGAGTATGATGTATGATCGTCTTAAGAGGCAAGGTATACTTCAAGTTCCAGCGCATGTGCATTGTTTACTCCTTCTTGGAACCGACATGAGCAAATTCTGTTATTATTGTCGTCAATTTGGGCATGAAACTGATCGATGCCATGGCCTTTACTACAAAGTGCAAAGCCTGATTGATCGAGGCATCATTAGTTCAACCCACAAAGAAATACCTGCAAAGATGGTGTCATCACGTCCGCAACCGCGATCCCAAGTCGATATCTTTCGCAAACTGGTCGAGCAAGTAAGATTCATCCGCTTCCCAGACGCCCTGGGGTAAGTCCAGTAGGTTCTAATCTTCACAAGTACTGCCAATATCATCAGTTGCATGGTCACGGCACAACCAATGTCATGCTCTCAACTATCGCATCAAGCAAATCACCAACATAGCTCTTGTCTACCGCTACTTGATCATCTTCCAGAAAGAGAAAAGTCTTCGGTAAAAGTCCTATAGGGGGTTAGCCCGTCACCAAAAAAAAATCTTATTTCAACTTTTTAGTATCAGAGAACTACGTGAAGCTTGAATCCCCATTATCACTTACACTTGCACTGTGAGATCACTCCACCTATGTAACACCTCGGGTACGTAGGTAGCTCAATATGAGTGCAACTGCTTTATTATATAAAAAAACTTTAGTTCTTTTCAAAATAACGAACTACGCTAAGTCTGATTACCCATAAAATACACTTGGGAAAATGTGGATGTGTAGGGAACCTTCGGGTTCGACTCAAATATATTAACCATTGTATTTCAGTCAATGTGATCAGATTTCAAGATGACAGTCATCACAGGAGCAATTTGAGAATGCTGAATTGGCGCATCAATGGGGATACAGGTTGTATCCATAATCTCTATAATTTCTGTCTTGTTCAAATATTAAGCAGGGAATGAAGAATAAAAAAAAAATCTATTTTCAACCCCAATGACAGTGAAATCATTCAAAAAGGTCAAAATAAAGTCAAAAAAATAGAAAAATGAATAATAAAAAAGCAAAATTGCGAAGGTGGACCATTCCAGTCAAAATATGGCAAAGTTGTTTTCGAAAATTTTCTTTACTCTGCAATGCACTCTACAATAAGTAGCCTTCTTTTCTTTTAATTCTTTTTCTCTACCTTTAGGTCCAAAAAGAAGAAATTTGTCCCTTCTCTAAGGATGACCAATTACTGTCAGAAAAAAAACTCCTCGGCCCTACCCACGAATGCGATCAAAGAGTCTGTGGGGATTGCCATGCAACCTTTGTCCAAATGATTTCAAATTATGATGAAGATGGGTTATACTCAAGGAGCCGGATTAGGGCATGATGGTAGGGGAATGAAGCAACCAATCCTCGTAGTAGACAAACAGAACCGACATGGATTAGGATATGATCCGAGCAACACTTCTCAAAACACCAAAAAACCTTCTTCTACCCTCAATGGTCAGTTCGTCCTGCAAGGAGATATTGAGCCATACCACAAATTTCCAGAACCTTGGCTTAGTAGGAAAGAACAAAAGATTTTACCGGGATTGGAGATATTCTTCAATGAAGCTAGGAATTTGGACTTAATCAAAATTTGGTTTGTCCAAGAACAAAACATGAAAAAAGAAAATGACTGGGTGGATAATCTGGAACATGGAGTCCTTAAGAAACTTTTCACTTTTGAGTCCTCTGGGAAGGGGATTTTGACTCGGTGTCTTTGATGATACCTTTTGGCGAAAGCATTGAATATAAGTGGAGTATGTATGTCAGGCAAAAGACGGGCCATTAGAATTTAAAATGTTTTTAGGAAACCATCCTCCACACCCATCTCATGAACATACCTTTTGACCTCCTTCAGATGGGTATCATACCGATAGCTCATCTTCCAGCCAATCTGCCTTACATACCCAGTCAGAAGACTCTGATAATGAGGAAATTGAATGTGAATCTTTATCTAAATACATTTTCATGCAAGATGTTATTTCTGACAGTGAATTTAATAATGATGAATCACTTCATACAACTGAAACATACATAAAACCCATGAAAGAACCCATTGTAATTAATATTGGTACAGAAAATGCTGTAAAAGAAGTCACAATAGGATCGTCATCCCTCTCCCCAACTGAACAATCTATGTTTATTGCATTATTAAAAGAATATGTAGATGTGTTCGCATGGTCTTATGCTAATATTCCTGGTCTTAATAGAGAAATTATGGAACATCGTATTCCGTTACATCCTGAAACCAAGCCTAAGCAACAAAAGCTCCGCCGAATGAAGCCAGTGGTTAGTCTGAAAGTGAAAGAAGAAATCCAAAAACAGCTTGATGCCAAATTCATCAAACTTGTAAAACATCCAAGTTGGCTCGCCAATATAGTGGTTGTAGCCAAAAAGGATGGGAGAGTTCGGGTATGCATTGATTTTCGAGATTTGAATATTGCGTCACCAAAAGATTGCTTTCCTCTACCCCACATCGATGTTCTCGTGGACAGTACGGCTTGTCATGCAATGTTTTCCTTCAAGGATGGATTCTCAGGGTATAATCAAATACTCATGGCTCAAGAAGACATGACAAAGACATCTTTCATCATTCCATAGGGCACTTTTTGCTACCGAGTTATGCCTTTTGGTCTCAAGAATGCTGGAGCCACATATCAAAGGGCTGCAACCACTATCCTTACCTCATCCACGACATTGTGGAGGTTTATGTATATGACATTATTGTGAAAAGTGAAGATCGTGAGGGGCATATTCCTACATTAAGGCCCTACTTTGAAAGAATCAGGAAATACCATTGAGGTTGAACCCTCAAAAATGTGTGTTTGGCGTCACTTCGGGGAAATCGTTGGGATTCATTATCAGTCAAGACGGTATCAAAGTGGACTCTGAAAAGGTAAAAGCTGTTTAAGGACTACCTCCTCCAAAAACAGAAAAAGAAGTAAAAGGATTTCTCGGCAGAATTCAATATATCAGCAGGTTCATCTCACAACTCACTATAAGATGTGAACCTATATTTAAGCTGCTCAGAATAGGAGCATCCCATGAGTGAAATGAAGAATCTCAGCAATCTTGTGATTCTATGAAAGAATACGTTTCAAATCCACCTGTTCTAATGCCACCTAGACCAGGAGAACCTCTTATTTTGTACCTCACTATCAAAGAAACGGCTCTGGGAGCTCTCTTAGCCCAATATCAGGAGGGAACAAAGAAAGAGGTTGACATATACTATCTCAGCAAGAAATTCTTGGAGTATGATACAAGATATACCCCACTGGAAAAAGCGTGTGTTTCCTTGGTCTATGCCACAAGGAAGTTAAGGCATCACCTTCAAGCTCATACTACTTATATGATCTCAAGACTTGATCCAATCAAGTATCTGTTTGAAAAACCCATTCTTAGTGAAAGATTGGCAAGATTGCATGCTATGCTTTCTGAGTTTGATATTCAATGTGTCAGCCAAAAATCTGTTGAAGGACGAGTTATATCTGAAGCCCTGGCAGAAGGACCAGTGTCAAGGGATGAGTATGATGACGCATTCCCTGATGAGTACTTATGCTTTATTGACAATCCACAATGGTGCATGTACATTGATGGAGCCTCTAATAGGAGAGGTAATGGAGCAAGTGTTTTGTTTGTAGATCCTGATGGAGTCTATATTCCATTTGCATTCAAACTGGATTTCCTAACAACAAACAATACAGCTACGTATGAAGCTTGTATATATGGAGTAAAGGCCGCCTTGGTAGCAGGCGCGAGACATTTCACTGTGTATGGAGATTCTAATCTCATCATATCTCAAACAATAAGAATTCGGAGGGTTAGAGATGAGAGACTTCAGCTCTACACTAAGTACCTTCAAGAGTGGATCCCTTATTTCGATGACATCAACTTCAAACATCTTCCTCGAGAACAAAATAGTTTCACTAATGCTTTAGACTACTATCTCGCTGTTAATTTAACATGGGAAAATGGGACAAAGATCCAGTCAGTTTTAATTGAAGAAAGGAAGGGACCAATAATGACGGTAGCACAAATGGTCTCCACACTGACTCAACAAGATGATGATGATGTCTGCTACAAGGATATCAAGAATTTTCTGAAAACAATGCAATATCCAGAGGGAAGTGGCAAGATGGACCACATAGCCATCATAAGACTAACTACTCATTTTCTCATACTAAAAGGCAGACTATATCACAAAGGGTTTGATGGTACCCTGCAACTCTGCGTAAATGATGTTATGATTTTATATAGAGTTTTTCCCGCTATTTATATGCTAAAAGTGAATGGTTATCGTGTTCTTAGGAGCCATTTTATACTAACTCTCTCCATCTAGTTGTGGTTTGCAGTTTTGTGTTGCGTTGCAGGTTTTAGGGAACTATTCCCTACTTTCTATCTGTTATATGACCGCTACATTGGATAGGAGAGGTTCGATGCTGAGTCCCAAGATCCCGAGGACGCTTTCTGGAACCTTGAGCAAAAAAGGAGCCAAAGATTTGGCTCTTGAGCCAAGAAACGAGTAAAAGATGCTTGGTCCGACAGAATCGGGCGGCGTAGCCCGATCGGGAGCAAAAGCGAGATAATGATTTTTGTTGCGGGCCCGATCGGGCGATGAAGCCCAGTCGTAATTCGCTGTTGACGCCCGATCGGGAGGTTTGGCCCGACAACATCGGGCACCCTTGGAAGATATGTTGTGCAGCTACTGAGTTTTTAGGCGGCCCGATGACATCGGGCGCCTTTGATTTTGAGCTGCTTTCTATATATATGTTAGAGCCCGATTGGATTATCCCGGGCGAATTTTTTTAACCTATTGGTTTTAGGACTTGTATAAATAGCAAAATCAGAATTTCTAGAAGACATCTTGGTTTTTATTATTAGTTTTCTCTAGAGAGTGTTTCAAGATCCCTAATTTAGTGCTTTTTGATTTCAATTCAAGATCGAACCTTTGTCTTATTCACAAGTTTAATATAAATCGGTAATCTTTCTTTATTAGTTCCTCTATTGTTAATTAGATTCTTTTTTTAGTTATTTGCAATGTTTCAAAGGGGTTTTTCTCCTTTCTTTCACCCACTTTCTCTCTCACACTCTCTCCTCCAAACCCTAACCCCCAAATTCTCTCATCCTCTTCCCCAAAAACTCACCCTCCACCATTAAAGAACTCCACTCAAATACTCAAATTTTCAACAAATTACCTTCCTCATCACTTCCTACCCATTTCTTACTCCACCCTCTTCACTTTCTTCCAATCTATCTCCCCACCTCCACGTCTTCTTCATCCCTTCCACCATTAAAGTGAGGGTGAGTGAGTAAAAGCTTTATTTTCTCTTCCAACATTAAAGAGTGAGTAGAAGTTTCTCAATTCTTGGGCATTTAAGCAATATGTGTACAAGGTGGAGAAAAACCGGCACCGGCTCACAATCACCACCTACCCAAAGCTGCGTGCCGATGGCACATTGACCTCTCGTCCCATAGTGAATGGGGGATTAGTTACTCTTTTTGCCCGGGCAATTCCCGGTTTCGATGAGACTCGTTACCAGCCGGCCGTAGGACCTACATTACTTTATTATGCCTACCTACCTCGCCTCCACTGGTGAGATCGGGGTGGGAATGCCTACCAGTGGCACATTAACGGGATGCTCTCCATCGAACTGCCCAATCCTTTAGCAAAAATCAAACCTGGCCAACCTCATTACCACCTTCGTATTGCCGATTCTGACTTTCCTACCCCTATCCCCCCGATACCCGAGCGTACCCCTCTACTTCTGATGCTCCCCCTCCCCCATATTCTAATGTTCCTCCCTCTTTTGATTTTCAGGAGATGATGAGCATGCTCCAGCGGATGGAGACTGGCATTATGACCAACACAGCAGCCATCCAGGGCCTCAACCAACAGGTTGATGCCAATGGTGCAGTTCTACAGAGCCTCAGTCAACGTGTCAATACATTGGCCAATGATCAGCACATGGCTCTGTATTCAATGTATGACGAGAACTGCCACTTTCATTGAATTGCTGAGCATGACGCACACCCATCTTGGTACACTTAGAACCCGAGTTGCCAGCCGGGATCCTGTAGTCAAGGTGGCGGCGGTGAGGATGACGGAAGTGAGGATGACGATGGTGAGGATACTCTCATGGATGACTGATATCCATGTCCCTCTTTCCCCTTGTTGCAATGCGGTCATTGCCAAGTTCAGCTTGGGGGAGGAATTCTGTAAGTACTACTCTCACTGTTACTGTTTTTTAGATAGATTAGTTTTACTGTTTTCTTTAGGCTAGTTAAGTTACTTTAATTGCTTTAAAAACAAACAAAACAAAAAAAATGAAATATTGCTGAAAAAAATACCAAAAATACGAGTTAAACATGAATATATAGTTTAATTGCTTCCCTATGCCCCGAACTTTGCTTTGATAAATGATTTAACTCATTATACTGGATGGTTGGGCTTTTGTGCTTTGGATGTTGTGATGTGATCTCTGATTGCTTGGTCTTGAGTAGATTTTGATGATAAAGCGCCTACTTTAACTACATGCTTGAATTGGCTACATTGTAAGGATCCATGCTAGCCTTTGGATGTATATTTATGTCCGGACCATCCTTGTGTGTTAGTTTCTCGTATCATTCTTATCTTGACTTTGGCATTCTACTCGTTGATTTCTGATGACTTTGGACATGTGCTATGATAGAGGCGTTCATTTCTTTGATTTTTTTTAGCCTCAGAGTTGTTAAAAGAATCACTTTTTTCCTTCCTAGCCCCACTGAGCCTAATGACTTTTTGGATCTATATTAAGCCACATTACACGCCTTGAGCCTTTTCAATGTTTATTGTCCCAAGCCTAGCTTGGGGGAGCATTTGTTATGTTAATATTATATTGTGTGATTGATTTTGCGGGTTGATTGAAAAATATTATTTTATTGAACAAAAAGTGAAGTGAAAGAAGAGAAAAAGAAAGAAAAATAACACATGAAAAGTCTCCATGATTTCCATTCGTTAAGTTTCAAGAAATTACGATTCATGAAAAGAAAAAAGGAAAAAAAATATAAATTTTGTTGATAACTATATTGAGGGAGACAATTTTTGGTTGATTCGAAAAATTTAAAGTTGGTCATTATTTTGGGCATGTGATTGAAGCCATGGGAGTTGTTTTTGCCACATCTAGTTATTCTAGTGCTATTTGCTCCCCTATTCTGGGGTTTTCCACCACATTCCTCAAATAATTCCCGTACCTTTACTCGAGCCCCATTACAACCCTGAGAAAGACCTTTTGAGCACGTGTTTGAATGATTATTAGAATGATACAGAGTCAATTGATGTTATGATTTTATATAAAGTTTTCCCCCTATTTATATGCTAAAAGTGATGCTTATGGTGCTCTTAGGAACCATTTTGTACTAACTCTCTCCATCTAGTTGTGGTTCGCTGTTTTGTGTTGCATTGCAGGTTTTAGGGAACTATTCCCTACTTTCTATCTATTATATGACCGCTACATTGGATTGGAGAGGTTCAACGCTGAGTCCCGATATCCCGAGGACGCTTTCTGGAACCTTGAGCAAAAGAAGAGCCAAAGATTTGGCTCTTGAGCCAAGAAACGAGTAAAAGATGCTTGGCCCGACAGAATTGGGCGGCATAGCCCGATCGGGCGCAAAAGCGAGTTAATGACTTTTGTTGCGGGGCCCGATCGGGCGATGAAGCCCAATCGTAATTCGTTGTTGATGCCCGATCGGGCGGTTTGGCCCGACCACATCGGGCGCCCTAGAAGATCTGCTGCACAGCTACTAAGTTTTTAGGCGGCCCGATGACATCGGGCGAGCCAGCCCGGTTACATCGGGTGCCTTTGATTTTGAGCTGCTTTCTATATGTTAGAGCCCGATCGGGCGACGATGCGCCACGCGCTTTTTCATGAATCCCGGACGGATTTTTTGAGACTTTTTTCTATAGGTTTTAGGACTTGTATAAATAGCAAAATTAGAATTTCTAGAAGACATCTTGGGGTTCATTGTTAGTTTTCTCTAGAGAGTGTTTCAAGAACCCTAATTTAGTGCTTTTTTATTTCAATTCAAGATCAAACCTTTTTCTTATTCACAAGTTTAATATGATTCGGTAATCCTTCTTTATTACTTCCTCTATTGTTAATTAGATTCTTTTCTTAGTTATTTGCAATGTTTCAAAGTATGAGTTTTTATATTAATTTTGTTATTGTTTTCATAATTATGAGTGAGTAGTTTTATTTCTAGGATTGTGGGGATCTATGTATGTAATGAGGGATTGGTAGATTAGTTTGATTGTCTTGTATTTGAATTGTTTCCTGTGGTTGAATCTTCATGCTAGATTTATAAGTTAGGCTTGATTTATGTTTCCATTATTGTTGAATCTGCTTCTAGAGGAGAGGTACCGTATAGGCTTTCAATCATTAGGCTAAGTGACCCTTGACCATGCGAGAGCGGCTGGGTGATCTTTGAGGGAGGTAATGTTCGAGAGAAATTACATGTGCCATAGACAATTTGACTTATTAGGTGGTTGTTATTTGTCCCTGATTTCCCAAATTGTATGCATAGTGATCCATAATTCTAGTGCTTTATTAATCGATTTATACCTTCTTATTTAGTTCTGTTATTTGCTTAGTTTAGCAACACAACCATATTCATCTGATTTTGTTAGTATAATATTAGAGTTCAGATATAATAATATAACTTTTTCCATGTGGATTCGATCCTGACTTCCCTGACTACTAGTTAGTGAACCTTAGGTTATTTTTGATTAGGTGATACGACTTTAGCCTGTCAGTAAATGACAGCGAAAAGCAAGTCATCATGGAAGAAGTTCATAGAGGGGATGTGGACCCCATATGAAAGGAAGAATGTTGGCTCGTAAAATTTTGCGAGAAGGTGATTGAAACAGCTTTGTCCGTGCCTGCAAGTAGTGTCAAATATTTGCTAACCTCAATCATATGCCACCTGTGTCATTACTCTTACACCCCGATAATTTTCTCTTTCTAGAAAATACTTTTATAATAAACCTTAGAGAATTACCCAGGCATTATCGCCCATGTGATAACGTATCGGCTTACTCAGAATTTTGCAGCGGAAAACAATTTACTAAAAACCAACTTTACTAAAACTCATTAAATAAATGGCAAGTGTTTGAAACTAAAACACACCAACTGAAATAAACCACAAACTGAAATAAAGATGTTCCTACGAAAACAGAACTTAAACTATGTTAGGTATATAAAAAGTCTCTCCATTCCAGATTCCCAATGAGATGCATCTGCGAACCTGTAATGTCAATGCAATATCGACTCTGCTCACCAGAAGGATCATCACAGGATCAATAGGCAAAGCCATGATTACACACACAAACAAGCACGTAATCAGCAAAGCTGAGTACTACATATCAGACATAAATAATCCTAAACATGTGTTATTTCCCTAGGAACACTACAAGAGGGGGGGTGAATTGTATGTGTAGAAATAAACGTAACTTTTTGCGGAAATTTAAACTTAAACAAATAAACAATCTAGAGGAACACAAGGGGTTTTACCAGGAAAAATTTCTTGGGCCCAACAAGAAGAAACAGCCTCGACCACTAGGGATTTTGAACTCAACTCTTTCACTAATTAGGCCAAACAACTTTGTTACAACCTAATTCTATTCTCGAGCCACACCTTGAGTTCCTAAACTCAAGTTCCTGAGCCACTGTTCCCTTAACAGCAGTTCCTCTCAACTTCACTCGAAGTTTTCTCACTCTTACTAGCTTTACTCAAAGCTTCTTTCGTACAGAATTTCACTCAAAGTCCCCTTACCGCAAAAACCAAAATACAATTGATCGAAATAAGCTTAGTGAAATTAGAGTAAGTAAGCAAAGAACAAACGGCTATTATGAGAGAATGAAGGCACTAACAATTAATTAGTTAAACTCACTTAATTACTTAGTCAGACACACTTTGGAACTTATTTAGACTTCAATATTTATAGTAACAATAATGTAGAACGTGGGGATTAAAACTGTGCTGATGTCTAATACCATTTTCCCATGATGTTCCTTCGCTTAAGGAACACGTTCCTTAACACACCCCATGATCCCATGATCGTTGTTTTGGACGTGGACATGTTGTTACTGCTCCTAGTTTATAGGAGTTACTTGAGCTTTA
Organism: Beta vulgaris subsp. vulgaris; assembly: GCF_026745355.1. Classification (NCBI taxonomy): domain Eukaryota; kingdom Viridiplantae; phylum Streptophyta; class Magnoliopsida; order Caryophyllales; family Amaranthaceae; genus Beta; species Beta vulgaris. Next base: position 46,947,140 of record NC_079207.1, on the reverse strand, counting down.
TCCGAAAATCAGTTTAATTTAAAACAGATTTAATATTAAAACTGAAATTAAATCTTTTAAGAAAATATTATCTTTTAAAATAAAAATCTTTAAAAACCGAATAATATTTATCTTATTTATCTTACCTTTTTCGAAAAACAAAATCTTTTCCTTAAAAAGATTTTCCATAAAAACTGATTTTCTCTTAGATAGAAAACGGTTACCTATTTTTAGGCATGACTTACTCAACTTCCATAATTGAATCGTTATACTATTTTAAGCATAAGTCCAGTTCCTTTTAATATTTAAGTTCCTTTTAACAGATTTGTTTAGTGCCAATTCGTCTGTTCCTTAGAAAGGAACAAACTATCATTCTCAAATAAAACTGCCAATGTTCCTTACCAACATTACTTGTTCCTTTTACAATGGAACTAGAAAATAAAACGCCTTGCTTTTATTCTTCTTGATCCAATGCTGCTCCAGTATCAACTTCTAGAAACATCTTTACTTAGTCTTTGAAATCCGCTCTTGACTTCTTCCTTGACTTACACTAGTGGAAAAATGAAGAAGGGCTGTGCTGAAAAAGGCCTGTAGGGCTGCGCTTTTTGACAGCAGCCCTTTAAGTAGCAGCCCTTCACTTTTTAAGTAGGGTTGCGCTAGAAAAGTGCAGCCCTTAAGCTAGAAGGGATGCGCTAGTTAGGAAAAAGCGCAGCCCTTCTAGCTCAGAAGGGCTGCGCTAGTTAGGAAAAAGCGCAGCCCTTCTGAGCTAGAAGGGCTGCGCTATTTCCTAACTAGCGCAGCCCTTCCTACCAAAAAAAAATTTTAAAAAAAATTTTTTTTTTGACATTTTTTTACTCATAATCTCACATTTTCTGAAATTAAACAGAAGAGAAGAGAAACGAAACGAAAATACTAAACCCAAAACAAAAAAAGAATGAAACGAAAATGAAAAAAAGGAACAAAAACTAATATACAAATAGAAGTATACAAGAAGTATACAAAAACATTAATCAAAACAAAGATGAAAATACAAGAAATTATATACAAAGAGAAGTATACAAGAACATTAATCAAAATAAACAAAGAGAAGTATACATGAACATTAATCAAAACAAAGAGAAGTACACAAGAACATTAATCAAAACAAAGAGAAGTATACAAGAACATTATAGATCTGAAAATACAAGAACTACCTCCAAACATTAACCTAATAATGTTTAAATACATGAAACAAAACCCTAATACATAATTTAAGGGGAAAAAAATTCGGAAAAACTTAAAATGCCTATTTGGAGGCTTAAACGAACTCGGATGGCTTAAAAAGCCTAAACGTCACGGCATAGCGATGTGTTTGACTCGTTGGCCCGTTCCACTTCCGAAAAGGTATCACAATAGGCAATCGGACTCCGTCGGCATGTTTAGTGCAAATCATTTCAGGGTTTTTGTCGCAAATGTTTATGGGTTTTTGAGAGAGAAGAGAGGATGAGAGAGAAGAGAGGATGAGAGTGAAGAGAGGATGAGAGAGAAGGAGCAAAGGAATAATGAGGGACGTGAGAGAGGAGAGAAAATGAGTGATAATATATTTGACGAATCCCGCTTAATATTTGAAACCCGCGAACTTGAATTTTTGAACAACTAATGCTACATATCAATGTTCTTCATACCATGCATGTTTCTTAACCTTAGGAACAGTAAGGGGAGTATTATGTGACATTTGTGAGTTGTTTTATTTCTTTGAATCCATGTTTATTTTTAACATTCTTTTTGCAATGGTCTTAGGCAATTAAACACAATTATTTTTACACACAGAGTCACTCAAATTGATTCAAACATGGGGGAATGAATAGGAACAATCACTTAATTTTTATTAACCTAACTCAAGCCTTAATTTTTCATATCTATCTCTTTGAAAGGCTTAGTTAGATATCAGCAATCTGATTCTCAGTTTGACAAAACTCAAGTTTAATCAAACCTTTTTCAACATTTTCTTTAAAAAGTGATGTCTGATATGTATATGTTTACTCTGAATGATGCACTGGATCTTTAGAATACTATAGCACTTGTATTTCACAATAAATAGGAACACATTCAAAGTTTATTCCATAGTCACTAAGTTGTTGTTTTATCCAAAGCATTTGAGAGCAACATGCAGCAGCTGCTACATATTCTGCTTCAGCAGTGGATAAAGCAACTGTGTTTTGTTTCTTGGTACTCCAAGAAATAAACTATGACAAGGAATTGTGCCATACCTGAGGTGCTTTTCCTATTTACAAGATCTCCAGCATAATCTGCATCTGCATATCCTTTTAGTTCGAATGTATCACTTCTTGGATAGTAGAGTCCAAGATCATCTGTTCCTTTAAGATATCTAAGAATTCTCTTCACAGCAGTGAGATGAGACTCCTTTGGATTTGCTTGAAATCTAGCACACAAACCAACACTGAAAGCTATGTCTGGACGACTAGCAGTTAGATACAAAAGTGAACCAATCATTCCTCATATTTTGTTTGATCAACACTTGTTCCTATGGAGTCTTCATCTAATCTAGTTGAAGTTCCCATAGGAGTGTGATTTATCTTTGAATTTTCGAGGCCATATTTCTTTAATAGTTCCTTTATTTTTTTGTTGGTGAACAATTATTCCTTTTCAGTTTGTTTGATTTGTAGTCCAAGAAAGAAATTTAACTCACCCATCATACTCATTTCAAATTCATTGCTCATGAGATTGAGAATTCTTTGCACAATGTTTCATTAGTAGCTCCGAATATGATGTCATCAACATATATTTGAACAAGAAAATTCAGTTCCTTTAGATTTTAGGAACAAGGTTTTATCAACCTTTCCTCTTTTAAATTGTTTTCTAAAAGGAACTTTGATAATCTCTCATACCATGATCTAGGTGCTTGTTTTAACCCATAAAGAGCTTTATCAAGCTTTAGACATGATTTGGGAGATTATTATTTTCAAAGCCGGGGGTTGTTCAACATATACATCTTCTTTAGATAGCCATTTAAAAATGCACACTTAACATCCATTTGATATAATTTAAATCCCATGTAAGCAGCAAATGCAATTAAAATTCTAATGGCTTCTAATCTAGCTACAGGAGCAAAGGTTTCTTCATAATCTATTCCTTCTTGTTGATTATAACCTTTTACTACAAGTCTAGCTTTGTTTCTTACAATGGTTCCATATTCATCTAGTTTGTTTCTAAACACCCATTTTAAGCCAATTATTTTTGTTGTTTAGATGAGGAACTAGATGCCATACCTTGTTTCTTTCAAACTCATTTAATTCAGCTTGCATTGCAGTAATCCAATCAGAGTCAGTTAAGGCTTCTTCATGATTTCTTGGTTCCATCATTGATAGGAACGCATGAAATGCACAAAAGTTCCTTAACTGAGATCTAGTTTGCGTACCTTTGGATATGTCGCTGATTATGAGTTCCATGGATGTGACTTTGTTGTTCTCCAAGGTTTTGGTTGAAACTCTCTTATAGGAACATGTTGTTCCTCATGAGTTCCTTGAGTAGATGAGGAACTCTGTCAGTTGTTCCTCTGTTAGCCTCGGTGGACTCAGTTCCTTCATTTGAGGAACAGGACATCTTCTCCTCCTTGAGGAACAGGAACATCATTCATGTATTATTCAATTCCTCGTTCCTTTCCTCTTTCACTTCTTCTTCTTCTTGTGAATCTGCTTTTTCTCACTTGGTTGTACAACCCATTCTCATAGTCATCAACCTGTATGCTTGGATTTATTTGTCAGATTCATCAAAGATTATGAATGCTTTCTTCAACACACATAGTTCTTTTGTTATATACTCTATAAGCTTTACTATGTGAGAGTATCCTAAAAATTGCTTCATCACTCCTTGCATCAAATTTTCCAAGATTATCTTTTCCATTATTATGCACATAACATTTGCACCAAATGTTCTAAAATAGTGATATTGGTTTCTTTCCAAATAAAGTTCATAAGGAGTTTTATTAATGATAGGTCTCATCATGGCACGATTAATTATGTGACAAGCAGTATTAACAGCTTCAGCCCAAAAGTTCCTTGGAAGTTCACTAGCAATTAACATGGTTCTAGACATTTCCTCCAAAGTTCTATTTTTCCTTTCTACAACACCATTTTGTTGTGGTGTTCTAGGGGCAGAAAAATTATGATCTAGGCCATTATCTCTGCTTAAGTCATCAAATTTATAATTTTCAACCTTTGCCATGATCTGATCTAATGTGCATTATTTTATGACCACTTAAGTTTTGAACTCTTTTAGCAAAGACAAGGAACTCATCATAATTTCATCTTTACTAGAGAGAAAATAACCCAAGTATACCTAGAGTAGTCATCTACAATACAAGTACATACCTCTTTCCACTTCTGCTTTGAATTCTCATGGTCCACATAAGTCCATATGAATTAATTCTAATGGTTTAGTGGTACTTACAATCGTTTTAGATTTGAAAGAGGATCTTACTTGCTTACCTCGTGCACATGCATCACAAACTTGATCAATATGAAATTTTATGGATGGTAATCCTAAAACAAGATCTTTTGATCTAAGTTTCTCAAGTAATGAAAAGCTAGCATGTCCTAGACGCTTGTGCCAAGAAGTGAATCATCTTCAATAACACTAAGACAAGTTAAATTGATTTGAGGAACAAGGTCTAGATCCACAATGTATGTGTTCCCTTTCCTTGTTCCTTCCAAGATAACCTTCTTAGTTTTAATGTTGATGATCAAGCATTTTTCTTTATCAAATTTTACAGTATTTCCTTGTCACAGAATTGAGAAATGCTTAATAGATTATGTTTTAGACCTTCAACTAAAAATACATTTTCAATGGAGTGTATGGTGACTTACCAACCTTACCCATGCAACTATGTTACCTTTCTTATTATCACCAAATGTTACACTTCCACCTTCATAGGTTGTGAGTGAGAGAAACTTGTTTTGTCTCCTGTCATGTGCTTGGAACAACCACTATCGAGATACCATGTGTTGTTCCCCCTCACTCCAACCTGCAAAAATCAACTATTGTTAGTTGTAGGAACCCCATCTTTCGTGGGTTCCTGTTCTTGACTAGGATTTGTTTTGACAACCCATTTTTCTTACTTATTGTCACATTTTTCCCAATCATCTCAGATTTTAGTTGACATTGATTTATGTAATGACCTACCTTCCACATACATACAAAATTATCACTAGGTAGATCAACATATTTTTTGTCTTGTTCCTTTTCTTGTAGTTTTCAAAACCAAGACCTTCTTTCCTTTTGGTCTGTGGTTTCTCAATCCACTTAGGAACTTCATGTTTTGCCTCTGTTCCTTGCGACAACCAGTTCCTTTTTAAGATTACAGATCTGTTCCTTTAAAAATTTTTCTCTTTATTTAATTTTCAATCTCAGATCTGTATCCTTTCAAAGGGTTGATCTTATATCAAAGGAACTCAGAACAGGGACAAATCCTTCAAGTGTGAAATCTCTAAATTAATTAGATAATTTTCATTTTTCAAACTTTCATATAATTCTTTGATTTTTAAGTTTTTATCAAAAATCAAAGAATCTAGTTTCAACATCTGTTCTCATTTTCTTAAGCCATTCTATGTGTTCCTTGAACCTTTAAGGCTTGTTCAGTTCTGTTCACGTTCATCTCTACATTCAAGAATTGCATCATAAAGAAGATCATATATTTCAGCCTAGTTTTACATCTAAGTCTGACTCAAGACCATGTTGACTTACCTCAACTTTTTCTTCATCTTCTTTTTCTCAGTTTTGCCATGAGGCAAAGGTTTGCTGTTTCTTCAGTTGTTGTTCCTCTTCTTCTTCCGTCTCTGAATCTCCCCAAGCAGCTATCATAGCTTTGCGACCTTTGCCTTAGAGAAAGGTGCTTTGATTCTTTGTTCCTTTCAGCAAAGCGTTCCTTGTTCCTTTCTTTGGTTTTGTCATTTTCCCAAAGAGGACATTCCTTGATGAAGTGATCTTACACCACATTTATGACAAGCAGCTTTGTTTGAAAATTTCTTAGTTTTATGTTTGAAGTTTCCATTCTTCATCTTTCGAAATTTTCGAACCATGAGGGCTGCTTCTTCTTCTTCTGAGTCCGAATCATCTTCATCATCTGCTTTGAGAGCAATTGATTTTGATTTGGAGCTTTCACCATATTCAGTATCAAGGTGAAGCTCATGAGTCATAAGTGACCCTGCCAGCTGTTCTAAGTTGAACTTAGTGAAGTATTTTGTTTCTTGTAGAGCAGTAACTTTAGCCATCCATCTGTCCTTAGATGAAATAAACTTTCCAAGAGAAGCTAACTCATTAATAATGTTAGTAAAACGAGTAAACATGTCTCGAATGCTTTTTAGATTTCATGCAGAACAGTTCATATTGATTCATAAGTAAATCAATTTTGATCTTTTAACTTCATTAGTTCCTTCATGGGTTACTTCTAGTAAATCCCATATTTGCTTTGCGGATTTGCATCCCATGATCCTATTATGTTCATGGGGTCCAAGTCCACAATGCAACAGTTTAATAGCCATGGCATTTACTTCCATTTTTTCAAAATCAGATTTGTCATAATCAGAGAGGGTTTTAGAGTTACCTCATTTTTGTCATTTGTAGTTGTGACTTCGAAATCACCAACTTCAATGACTCTCCATACCTGATAGTTTTCAGCTTTGATGAATATCTCCATGCGGTTCTTCCATAGTTGTAGTACTTCCCATTGAACATAGGAGGCCTTTGAGTGATAACCTTCTCAAGTTTCTCGGTGGTATTCATTGTTCCTTGGATCTTTTTCTCAATAGGGTTTCCTATCTTCGTGAGTTCTAGCTCTGATACCAATTGTTATTTCCCTAGGAACACTACAAGAGGGGGGTGAATTGTAGTGTAGAAATAAACGTAACTTTTTGCGAAATTAAACTTAAACAAATAAACAAGCAGAGAACACAAGGATTTTTACGAGGAAAAACTTCTTGGCCCAAAAAAGAAACAACCTCGACCACTAGGGATTTTAAACTCAACTTTTCACTAATTAGGCCAAACAACTTTGTTACAACCTAATTCTAATCTCGAGCCACACCTTGAGTTCCTAAACTCAAGTTCCTGAGCCACTGTTCCCTTAACAACAGTTCCTCTCAACTTCACTCGAAGTTTTCTCACTCTTACAAGCTTACTCAAAGCTTCTTTACAGAACTTCACTCAAAGTTCCCTTACCCCAAAAACCAAAATACAATTGATCAAATAAGCTTAGTGGAATTAGAGTAAGAAGCAAAGAACAAATGGCTATTATGAGAGAATGAAGGCACTGACACTTAATTAGTTAAACTCACTTAATTACTTAGTCAGACACACTTTGGAACTTATTTAGACTTCAATATTTATGTAACAATAAGTAGAACGGGAATTAGAACTGTTCATGTTAATACCATTTCCCATGATGTTCCTTCCCTAAGGAACACGTTCCTTAACACACCCATGATCCCATGATCTGTTTTGGACGTGGACATGTTGTTGTTACATGCTCCTATTAAGGAGTTACTTGAGCTTTATTCGAAAATTAGTTTAATTTAAAACAGATTTAATATTAAAACTGAAATTAAATCTTTAAGAAAATATTATCTTTTAAAATAAAAATCTTTAAAAATCGAATAATATTTATCTTACCTTTTTCGAAAAACAAAATCTTTTCCTTAAAAAGATTTTTCATAAAAACTGATTTTCTCTTAGATAGAAAATGGTTACCTATTTTTAGGCATGACTTACTCAACTTCCATAATTGAACTGTTATACTATTTTAAGCATAAGTCCAATTCCTTTTAATATTTAAGTTCCTTTTAACAGATTTGTTTAGTGCCAATTCGTCTGTTCCTTAGAAAGGAACAAACTATCATTTTCAAATAAAACTGCCAATGTTCCTTACCAACATTACTTGTTCCTTTTACAATGGAACTAGAAAATAAAACGCCTTACTTTTATTCTTCTTGATCCAATGCTGCTCCAGTATCAACTTCTAGAAACATCTTTACTTAGTCTTTGAAATCCTCTCTTGACTTCTTCCTTGACTTAGTTTTCTCTTTGTTCCTTTTAATGATACCTTAAAAATCATACACTTAAATAACTCATTAGTTCACTACTTAGTTTGCATCTTTGTTCTTTTGTCATCATCAAAACTAGGGTTCAACAACATGATACTACAAAAATAACATGCAGGGATAAATAATAATATAAGCATATAATAACTTGCAGACAACTTTTACTGAACTAGACTCTAAACATTATTTCTTCCTTTAAATGGAATAGTTATTGGACGAGTTGACTTATCTAAAATATGAAATACGGGAGCTACCACATATTCCAAAATGACCTGCGATATCGAGGAACCTTTGAACTGAAGAGGGAGGTGGTGATCAATCCATTCCTAGAGAACCATGGCACGCTCACCCTGCATTCCAACCCTTAGTGTCCAACTCTAGACGTGCACAGTCTAAAGTCTATAACTTATTCTCGTTGCACTTTACATTAATTACATCTTATACTTGTGTTGACACACAAGCAAGTAAACATAATTAATAACCAAACAGTCATAAAGAATTTCTTTTTCTTCGGATTACAAGTGATCACAAACTTATCAACCAAGACTCCTTTAATTTTTTCCTTTTTTACTTTACTAACTTTTGTTGAACCTAGCCAACAATAAACTTTACCTTTATATAGGTATAACTTGTAACTTACCAAATAAGGTCCACATCCTATAAGATAATAAATAATCTCAAAGAATACATGTAATACATGATTCACTTTAACTTATATTAATTCACTACACGAATTAATAAATAAACTAACTTACATGCTTGCATCAATCATTCCATACAAACATTTATAATCTGATAACATAATCACTTCTAGATCACATGTGCACACAGGCAATAACATGTAAAATAAATTCCAGCTCACATATATGAACAAATCAGTTCCTATACATGATACTAATATTAAAATACTCTTAGGACATGCTTCTAAATCACATAGCACGAGATATAATGTACGTACCTTGTATACACTAGCCTGTAGGCCACTTTTAAGTCGTTAAAAGTCTCCTACAACGTAATCTCCGCCTAGAAAAAAAGTAATGAAAATTAATAACTGAACTAAAAATTCCAGCAGCTTTAAAACGATTAAAACCCCATAAAACACTTTTAAAAATCGTTTTTAAAAACCATACTTACGTTATTTTTAATTCCTAGTATAGCATTACTATTCTAGCAATTAAAAATCCTTAAAAACTCCATAAATACCACTTTTCTGAAATTACAGCACTTATAAAATTTAATAACCATCCTAAAACATATAAAACGTATTTAAAATTACGTACTAAATAAATCTCATATTTATAATATATATTTAGTTTTTGAAAAACTAAAAACTCTATTTCATGATTAAAACTAAAATAAACTCAACATAATAAATCTGAAATTTATTATAATAATAATCATGATAGCCGAAATTATTTACATATAAAACAGTAATTTAATTACAACATGATAATAATAATAAAATAACATAAAAACTAGTCTTTTAATGGAATCTTAGGAAGGAAGAAAGAAACAACAACAACAATGAGGGAAGGAGGCGCGGACAGCAGCAGCACAGCAGGGACCGCGGCAGCAATTTCGGTTCTTGAAAAGATTTGTGACGTTTCTTGTTGAACAAGAAACGTTACTTGAAAAGAAGAAACAATTTTGAGAGAGAAGAGAAACTGGCGCACGAGAGGAGAGAGAAAAAGTCGAGTAGAGGAGAGAGAAGTGACGTGAGAAGGAGAAAAATAATGTGTAGGTGATAAATTTGGGTTTTTAGGATATTTATATAAAGGCTTTCTTTTGGGCTTAGGAAAAGAGATTTTAATAATGAAACTTATGACTAATAAGATGGGCTATTAAGACTTTAGTCATCAAATGACTCTTTCCCTTTTTATCACTTTTGGGCTTTCGATTCCATTAAACTTCTTTTAAATACTTTTAATATTAAAACTCTTATTAAAACATGCTTAATTAAAATATTTCAATTTTATTAAGCTATGAAAAATATTTAGTTGACTTTTAAAATAGTCAACCCTTTTTAAAAGTCAAATCATTTTCCAAACTCATTTGGATTTAAATATAACTACATAAATACTTTAATATATTTATGAAAATTCTTTAAAATTGTGGGGGATTACAGTCTACCCCCTTAAAATAAGTTTCGTCCCGAAACTTAACACAAAACCTCGTACTTTCAAAAATTGCACTCATCATTTCGAAAACTTTTGAAGAAAGGTAGTGCCTCTTGTGCACTTTCCCATTTTTAAAACACTTGTGTTACTTATGAACACTTTTCTTATGCGGAGACTCTACTTCTTTTGCACTAACATGTGCAAATTGCCCAACATAGGCATACATATGCATGAAAATCTCATAAAAATAGACAAAAGCGCGAAATTTATCGCATTCTACCCCCTTAAAGAAAACGAGTTACGCCCTCGTAACTCACCTCAAGGAATAGGTCTGGATACTTTTTCTTCATATCTCTTCGGCTTCCCACGTTGCCTCTTCTGACTCGTGGTTAGACCAAAGAACTTTGACAATATGAACATCCTTGTTGCGCGTACTACGCACTTTCCTGTCGAGAATCTTGACAGGTCTTTCCTCATATGTGAGGCTACTATCTATCTGAACTCTTTCAGGCTCTAACACATGACGCTCATCAGGGATATAGCGCTTAAGTTGGGAGATATGGAATACATCATGCATCTTTTCAAACTCCATTGGCAAGCCAATCTATAAGCTACTTTCCCAATGCGCTCCAAAATCTCATATGGGCCTACATATTTAGCACTTAGCTTGCCCTTTTTCCCAAATCTCATAACGCCTTTAGTGGGTGATACTTTCAAGAATACTTTATCACCTACAGCAAACTCATCTTCGCGTCGTTTTAAATCTGCATAACTTTTCTGCCTATCTTGCGCAGCTTGAATTCGAGCCTGAATATCTACATTCTTGACAGTCTCCTCAATAAATTCAGTCCCCAAGACTATATTTTCACTAAAGTCATTCCAGCAAATGGGACTTCTACATTTCCGTCCATATAATGCCTCAAATGGTGCCATCTTTTACTCGCATGGTAACTATTGTTGTAAGAAAACTCAATCAAATCTAATTGGTCCTCCCAACTTCCTTGAAAATCATATGCACAAGCTCTCAACATATCCTCCATAGTCTGATTAGTCCTCTCAGTCTGACCATCGGTCGCAGGGTGAAAGGCGTACTCATTTTCAATGTTGTCCCAAGGTTTAATTGGACCTTTTTCCAAAATTGATAGAAATCTAGAGTCACGGTCAGAAATAATGTCATTCGGAACTCCATGCAATCTCACTACATGCTTGATATAGGTCTTAGCGAGTTGCTTCTTTTTCCATGTCTCCTTAATAGGTATGAACACGATGGACTTGGTCAGTCTATCCACAATAACCCAAATGGTATCATTTCCACTCTCGTCTTGGGTAAGGCAGTCACAAAGTCCATAGAAATAGAATCCCACTTCCATCCAGGACCTCTAACGATTGAACTTTCCCATGGTCTCTTATGGTCTATCTTCACCTTCTGACAGGTTAGGCACTTAGACACATATTCAGCTACCTTCTCGCTTCATGTTTGGCCACCAATAGATCACCTTAAGGTCTTTATACAACTTGTCACCCCCAGGGTGCACAGAATATGGAGTATTATGCCCCTCGTCCATAAGACGTCTCTTAAGGTCATTGCACTTCTGTGGTACACACCACCTCCCTTTAAACCTTAGACTCCCATCATCATGAATCTTGAAGTCTACTTCCTTTCCTTGCTTCATTTTCTCCTTATCTTGTCTAGGTGCTCATCCCACTTGACCCTCAATAATCTCGTCGAAAACTGACACTCCCAAAGAAAGAGTTACTAAGTCTAGCCTCACTTTCCCCAGGATTTAAAATTTTAGCTCAACCTTTGCATATCTCGACACAACTCCTCAGGGACTATCAAAGTACTCAACTATGACTCGATTTCCTACTCAAGGCGTCAGCCACCACATTGGCTTTCCCCTCATGATACTGGATGTCTAGATCATAATCCTTAATCAACTCCAACCATCTTCTCTGCCTCATATTCAAGTCTTTTTGGGTGAATTGTACTTCAAGCTCTTATGGTCTGTAAATATCTTACAAGTTGCTCCATAAAGATAATGTCTCCAAATTTTCAGTGCAAACACTATGGCAGCTAGCTCTCGATCATGGGTAGGGTAATTAGCCTCGTAAGGTTTCAGTTGACGCGACGCATAAGCTATTATCTTACCATTCTGTTGTAACACACAACCCAGACCATTTTTCGATGCATCACTATTGACCTCAAACCCCTCATTTCCATCAGGCAGGGTCAAAACAGGTGCAGAGGTTAAACGATCCTTCAAGATCTGGAAAGCTTCCTCACACTTTTCATTCCACTCGAACTTAGACTCCTTTTTCATCAAATTGGTCATAAGTCTTGCTATCTTCGAGAAATCTCTCACAAATCTCCTATAATAGCCAGCTAGACCCAAGAAACTCCTAATGTCTGACACACTCTTTGGAGTTGGCCACTCACTCACAACTTGAATCTTAGTAGGATCTACTGAGACTCCTTCCTTAGATACAAAATGACCCAAAAATGCTACTTTCTCCAAACGAAACTCACACTTAGAGAATTTGGCATATAGCTGGTTCTTCCCAAAATCATCGAACATGGCATGTATTTAAAGACCATAGTGAGGGTACTTCCCAAAATCATAAGAGTGCAAGCATTTTCTCTAGCAATCCTATAGTTGCCATTGTTAGAAAATTGCCAAGTGCCAAATTGAAAAGTCAATAATAAGTTGACAAGAAATACCTCACCATATTGTTGATAGTTTTCATGAAGACTTTCGGGAAGATGTAAAATCGTTGATAAATCTCCCGAGATCCTGGTAGGAGATCTAGGTGTGCTAACTGGACCATTAGATGGTAAGCCTAGCAAACCTTCGACCTCTTCAAAAAGAGGCACAATCTCCCGTAATTTCGGAAATAATGGATAAAATTTTGCCATAAGAGGTTTGGTCCACCATTGAAAATAATAACCTTTGGTCAACCCTTTTAAGTGACGTGACCTGACAATGCGTCACTCTAAGGTGACATGACTTGACAATGCATAATTCGAGGTGACATGATAACACATGGAGTCATAAAAAGTAATTAATGGTGACTTGACAACTTGTTTGTCATCAAGACCATGAAAAAACTGTAAAACACTTGAATCGACCTATTGATTGCCGAAATTTCTCACATTAACAAAAGACAAATTCAAAAGACTAAAAAAAAGACGATGATGAAATCGCATTTTCAAAATTTAGAAAATTAATTGGGATTTTCTACCTAAGTCGACATTAAAGTCGTGTTTCAAATTTTAGAAAAGTAATTGGGATTTTCTACTTAAGACGACAATAAAGTCGCATTTTTAAAAGAAAATTAATTGGGATTTTCTACCTAAGACGATGATAAAGTCGTATTTAAGACTTTTAGAAAATTAATTGGGATTTTCTACTTAAGACGATGATGAAATCGCATTTGAAAAATTTAGAAAATTAATTGAAATTTTCTAGCTAAGACGACATTAAAGTCGCATTTCAAATTTTAGAAAATTAATTAGGATTTTCTACTTAAGACGACAATAAAGTCACATTTTTAATTTTTTAGTGTTCATATATATGTTGCTAAGAGGTTCTAATCTTGAAATATATCTCTAGCTTATCATACAAAATTAGATTTTTATTTCCTAATTACAAAAGCATTCATACTATTTTAGCTCTTGATAGAAATGACCCTCTTTTGCAATCCAAACTACAATACTATTCGCTTATCTTTTTCTCTCGCTGTGATTTCATATGATTCCTTTAGTATGTGCACTTTCCTAGCTACCTTTTACTTGTATTTTGTTAGTGAGTGTTATCTTTTTGGAATTATAGATTTTAGAGTGTAGTTTTTTTTTCATATTAAACTGATAATACATATATATGTTTTTTTTCCTGATATTAGGTGCTGTGAAAGTATAGTCTACACCCTCCGTTGCACTTGCACCCCCATCTTCTAACAAGGCTGTTTGCTCCTGCTTAAGAATGGTTGCATGCCCCACAACGGAATAATCAGCAATCTGTTGCTTAACACGCTCAACAACATCACATTCAAGTTAATTTTAATTTGTTCCCCTAACTTACAGGGTGTGTTTTAGTCATAGTTAATGTATAGTAATGATGATTTTGGTACACTTTGTATACATAGAATACCTTGAAGGAGAAAATAAGAATGAATGAAAGCTTTTAGATGAATTGTAAAGCTGTCTTGCTGGTTGAAAATGACATCTTTTTTTTCCGAATATTACTAACTAATCTGGTTACACCAAGAAAATCGAATCAATTAATTAGTTTGGCCAGAGTTTTCTTTTTCCAAATTTATACTTAACTGATCCAACTATAGTTAAAAATCAGATCAGTTAGCTAAGTTAATTGGTTCGAATTTCAAATATATTTTTCGTGTCGCCTCTTAGATACTGGGTCACTTGCATAATAACATATGTGTCGCCTCAAAAGGGCGACTCTAAAACTCCAAATAGTTTTAGAGTCGGTAGTTACATAATATCCTCTTAGGCGACACTAAAGAGAATATGGAGGCTACTCTCAAAGGTGATTTTGTAATAATGGATGAGCTTTTAAGGACCGCGTCAATTTCAATAATGCTTAAAAGAGCATTTAGAGGGAATCATAATTCAATAGATGTTAAAGAAAACATTTAGGGGCGATATGAATTTCATGAATACTAAAAGTTACTTTTAGGGGCAACTAGATTTTACTATTGCTAAAAAGATGGTTTAGAGGCAACCTAAATTTCACTGATGTGTGAAAAAAAAAATTAGAGACAACTATTATTTCATTAATGCTAAAGCTACTTTTGGGGCAACATAAATTTTCCTAATGCTAAAAGAAAAGTTTTAGAGGCAATCATTATTTCATTGATGCTAATAACTACTTTTAGAGGCAACATAAATTTTTGTGCTGCTAAAAAAATAGATTTAGAGGCAACCATTATTTCATTGATGCTAAAAAGAGCTTTTAGGAGCAATCTAAAATTTATTGATGCTAAAAAATAACTTTTAGAGTCAACCAAAATTGACTAATGCTAAAAAACACTTTTAGAGGCTACAAAAAATTGGTTGCCTCAAGGTGTTGCCTTTATATGCAAATTTTCTTGTAGTGTAGGTTCGCAACCTTAAATCACCCCCCCTAGAATAGTCATCTCTAATAGGGTGACTCTTAAGAAACAATGTGATTATGAGATTTTCCTTATCAAGTTGTTATTCATCACAACAAATGATTTCATAAAAAAATTCAAGATAGTTGTGCATAAACAATGAAAATGTGATGTTGTAACTATAATCAGTTTTAATTTCATACTTCATTCCATTTTTCGTCTGTATAACAAAAATAGTTTGTAGGATTTAATTGTTTTCCTATTAATTGCAAGATGTTTCCGGCAACTGAGCTTTGGAATTTCTAAAAAAAAAAATTGTAAATAATTAAAAATAATACAATTTTGTTGTGAAAAACTTATTTTGTTCAATACCACCTAAGCTTGTTCTGTCAATAAAGTTAAAACTAAAATCATTTAGATAAAGCTAAAAATATCAAGTTTGAAGAAACCATCAGTAGCTTTTCAAAAACATAAAAATAACGTTCATATGAATTTTATACAATATTACATCATTCTTACAAAAATATTCATGTAAATCACTAAATTCCAGAAAACCGATTTTCTCTTTAGTTAAGAAAATAAATAAAAATGTTCTTAAAAGTGTCCAATTAAAGTGAAAATTTTCAGTTTAGTTCCTCAAAGTCTCTAGAATGTTCAGACCAAATTTATCTTCAAAATAAGTTCAATAAGTTGGATCTCAAAGAACAAGTTGAATAAAGGTCCTGTTTTGACCAGTTTGAGTATAAAATTCACTATAATTCAAGAAGTCACTAAAAAATGTGAAATTTTGATACAACATAAAGAACTCACTGATCTATCCAAATATTTATCATATGTTCATTTTAACACTTTGTACACAAAGTTATGGTTTTTGTAAGTCAGTACAAGAACAAAAAGGCAATCTGGAAAATGAAATAAAGTGATTAACTCAACTTTCATAAAAAATGTATTCTTTTCATACGAATATGTGAATAAAAAAATTATGAATTCCTTAAGTTTATCCTAAAATGACTCATTTTATCATGTAAATAAAAATCAATAAAAATTGTCGTAAAAAATCAAAATCAAAGAGGTTAACTAATCTTTGATTTTCCCAAGTATATAAACAAACATGAATTCCAAAGCCCATTCAAGGAGGTGAAGATCAAGGAGGTGAAGATCAAGGAGCATCATGGTGAAGATCAAGATTGAAGATTTGTGTAGATCATAGTTTTTGTACATATTGTTGTAATAATAGTTTCTTTGTAAATAGTTATTGCATCACTCAATTAATAAAAAAAATATGGAGATGTTTATGCATAATTTTCATAAATAATTCCACAACTCTTTTTAATAAAATGAGCAACAAATGTTACAAATATTGCATGTTGGGCCAATATATCATAGTATATAAATCAAATGACCTAATCTCAATTAAGAGGAAAAATTGCAAATCTAACTAAGTTAAAGTGTATGATGATCCATCTTAAATTTTTAAAAATGTGTTCTCCATATTCAAATGGATTAATCATATAATTTGACATAATTAGATTGGTAATTGTGATCTCCAAATTGATTTTAGGTTGTTTCACGTGTCTCGCTTTAAATGGCTAAATTCTAATTAGTCAAACACATATTTCCACATTCAATCTCAAACTGATCAATTTTTTTCCAAATGCCTTAATAATTTTCAATTAAGATTATTTCTCGAAAGCTTTAAATTAAGAACAAACCTTCTAAGACCGCTTGAAAATCATAACTTGATCACTATTAAGGTGGTTATTTCAATCCCCGATTAATCGCTAATTAGAGCGGTTGACACAAACTTCTTTTAATCACTAATTGGAGTGATTACTTTAAACCCTAATAATCGTCAATTAGGACGATTATTCTTTTCATTTAGTCACTAATTAGAGTAATTATCTTTAAACCCTAATAATCGTCAATTAGTACGATTATTCTTTTCATTTAATCACTAATTAGAGTGATTATCTTAAACCGTAATAATCGTTAATTAAGACGATTATTCTTCTCATTTAATCAGTAATTAGAGTGATTATCTTAAACCCTAATAATCGTTAATTAAGACGATTATTCTTCTCATTTAATCACTAATTAGAGTGATTATTTCAAACCCTAATAATTGTTAATTAGGACGATTATTTTCCTCATTTAATCACTAATTAGGATGATTATCTTAAAACTTGGTTAACCACCAATTAGGGTGATTAGCTTAACCTTTCATTATATTTAATCACTAATTAGAGTGATTATCTTAAACCTCAATAATCATCAATTAGGGTGATTATTTCCTAACCTTCGTTGTTAATCACTAATCAAGGTGATTATCTTTCCTTGAATAATACTAATTAGGGTGATTACTTATTTCCTTCCTTATTAATCACTAATTAAGGTGATTATTTTAATCCTTCATATTTGATCACTAATTAAGGTGATTATCTTAATTTGATTTCAATCACTAATTCAAGTGATACCTCATTTTAAATAGATTTGTTTAATTGTATAAGTGAGTTATTCATAATTTATTCCCCTCTCTTCTTCCCCAGTGGAATTGGCCATTTAGGGTGAGACATATGCTCGAACTACGACGGTTTTGATCCATGAGTGGATTCCAATCCCGCAATGATTGGTACGTAGTGCAACTTCAGTGCTCAAACCTACCATGTACAAATGATATATTGTTCCTAAAATCAAGGTTAATGTGTATATGTGCAAATTATGTGATTTTCTTTCTTTTTAATAGCCATGATTACTTTGAAATGGAAAATAATGCATTTAGTAAGAGCCCATTCTTTAGAACGGAGGAGGAGACGAGTTCCAGACTTTCGCACCTCTTAACCTAAACCTCGAACCCTATCTCATGGTATGAAAGACCAAATTTCAAAAAAGCCTTATCCATATGAAGTCATCATCGTTTTAGATGATTTTTCTTGAAATTGATTTTAAAACGATTATTAAATAAATTTGTCCCTATTCAGATGTTAATAGGGTGGTGACTTCCAATTTTTGTAAAACTCAAAGTCCAATGAGAAACTTTTGTGGGGTTCAGACCGTTAATCAAGACAGTCAAAAATCGAATACCACAGATGGTAACCCAGCAAACTGATTATTCTGAACCATATTCAGAACATGAGACTTGATCTCAAAATTCGTAGCAGCTATATTGGGCATCCATACCCCAGTGGGCATTCTCACCCATTTTGAGAGTAATAGGTGAGACGGGGAATTCTTGTTGTGGTGAAGAGTGGAGAAGGTGTCTTTTGGGAGGGTGTCTCTGCAGACAACTATGCTTGCTTAGTTTTCTTTCTGAGTATACGAGCAGTCTTTTCAATCTCCGGGTCAAATGGAATGAGATTTGGGGATTTTAATTTCCTGCTCATACACCAAAACACTCAAACAAACGTGAGATGTTCCATAGGTGTTCTTCAAAGTAGAGGTTTGTGTAATACTATAATTCAGACAAAATAAAAATAAACCGTCTCCCCCGGCAACAACGCCAAAATTTGACAGGCTAAAGTCGTATCACCTAATCAAAAATAACCTAAGGTCCACTAACTAGTAGTCAGGGAAGTCGGGATCGAATCCACAGAGAGAAAGTTATATTGTTATATCTGAACTCTAATATTATACTAACAAAATCAGATGAAGATGGTTGTTTTACTAAACTAAGCAAATAACGGAATTAAACACGAAGGCATAAAATAAATCAAACAATAAAGTACTAGGATTATGGATCACTATGCATACAATTCGGAAAATCAGGGAAGAATAACAACCACCTAAAAGATCACCTAACCGATCTTGCATGGTCAAGGGTCACTTTGTCTAACAATGGAAAGCCTATACAGTATCTCTCCTCTCGAAGCATATACAGTATTGCGATATTAGAATTATAAATCAGGCGTAACTTATAAATCTAGCATGAACGATTCAACCACATGAAACAATTGAAATACAAGGCAATTAGACTAATCTATCAATCCTCATTGCATACATAGATCCCCACACTACAAGAAAATACGTCATCAACGACGGTTAAAAGCCGTCGCTAATGAGAAACAAACCGTCGGTGAAATGATCAATGATGACCAGCCGTCGTTGATAGTCGGACGTTGCAGATATGGTCAGTATTTAAGCAATCAATGACGGTCGAGCTGTCGGTGAATAGTCAACGATCGTTCTTCACCCACTCACTGACTGCTTCAAGAAGCCGTCGTTGATTGTGAAACGCCGACGGTTTAAAGTCGTCGCTAAGTTAACAACGGTTCTTAACTGTCGTTAAATCAATGATAGTTCATAGCAGACGTTATTTGAGTGACGGCTTTAACCCGTCGCTAAAAGTTAAAGCGGTCGTTGTTCTTAAATTCCCTGGTAGCAGTAGTTTCTTTGTACAACTACC
The DNA here is from genome assembly GCF_026745355.1 of Beta vulgaris subsp. vulgaris. NCBI lineage: Eukaryota > Viridiplantae > Streptophyta > Magnoliopsida > Caryophyllales > Amaranthaceae > Beta > Beta vulgaris. Next base: position 46,927,443 of record NC_079207.1, on the reverse strand, counting down.
ATTTATCCGTCGTTTTTATTTTTAATTACATTAAATAATATTATAATATTACATATTATAATTAAACTTGTACCTGCTGCACGGCAGCACCGAAATATACTACATTATACTTGTTCCCACATCGAAATTCTAGAAAGAAAAACTACTCACTCATAATTATGAAAACAATACTTAAATCAATATAAAAACTCATACTTTGAAACATTTTAAATAACTAAGAAAGTAATTTAATCAACAATAGAGTAAGTAATAAAGAAAGATTACCAAATTGAAGAATTGTATTGAACTTGTGAATAAGCCAAAGGTTTGATCTTAGGGTTCTTAAATCACTCTCTGGAAAAAAAATATGAAAACTAATGTTAAAATTAAGATCCATAATAGAAATTCTAATTTTGCTATTTATACAAGTCTTAAAACCAATAGGGGTCTTAAAAACCAGCTCGAAATTCATTAAAAAATTAAAGTGCGTGGCAGGTCGTCGTCCGGTCGGGCCAACTACGCCCGACCCAATCAGGCTCCAAAGCACTGGAAGCAGCATAAAAACACAAGCGTCCGATGCAATCGGGCCGACCCGCCTGATGTCATCGGGAAGCCTATGAATTCAGCAGGGGCGCAACAGATCTTTCCATGGGCGCCCGATGAGGTCGAGCCAAACCACTCGATAGGGTGTTAACAACAAATTACGACAAGGCTTGAACGCCCGACCGTGCCCGCAAAAAAAGTTATTTGTGTCTCTTGGGCGCCCGATGCAATCGGGTCTGGCTTCTTTTCCTCATTTCTTGGCTCCAAGTGTTAAATCTTCAGCTCTTCTTTTGCTCAAGGGTCCTAGAAAGTGTCTCGGGACCTCGGGACTTAGCATCAAACCTCTCCAATCCAGTATAGCGGTCATATAACAAATAGAAAGTAGGGAATAGTTCCTTAAAACCTGTAATTCGACACAAAACAGCAAACCACAACTAGATGGAGAAAGTTAGTACAAAATGGCTCCTAAGAGCACAATAATCATCCCTTTTAGCATATAAGTTGTAACACCCCCGAAATCCACGCGCGCCTACCACTGCTGCGTCGCGTCGACCTCGGGGGCGTTACCGCCGCGATGAAACGCAAGGCATAATAAGGGTTAACGCTAACTTAAAACATTAACTTGAAAAATAAAATGCAGCGGAATTAAAATATAAATACAACTCGGGAATCATCAATGACCCCTTTCATTCAAACCACAAACCATATATAAGTCTTAGAAAAACCAATAATACTTATTTCAAAATGCTTTAAATGTAAATACCCAAGCCTAGTCCCCGTATGCTCGAGATTATGCAGCAGCACCAGCACACCTAGTCTGCTCCCCATTGTAGCATCAATGGTTCATCGTAGTTCATCAAACACATAATAACACACAATCAGTCATGCTGAGTACGTAATGAACCATTGAATACATGTAAACATAAATGATGCACACATGAACAATCTTAAGCATGATGCTACACTATGTTACATCCTTTAACCTTTAATCTTTAATCTTTAATTGGCATCGAACGGGCACCGTCATCTTACTAGAATCATACGGGCTACTGAATCCTTAACAGACACTAGGTCTGTTAGATGAAATGCAAATACGGTTTCGAGCCGTCTCACACCCATCACCTTAGTATGCATACCCCCAAGATCGAACGGAACCTTCCGCCTACTTGAGTGTCAAAAATATAAGGACACTACTATCGTCACAGTAGGCCTGCGTAGGAGCGTAGGACAAGTCCCACACTCCCCCATTGTTCATCACTTGTAGGGAGTCCAGCTACAAGATATTGCCATAATTCATTTTAATATTAACCATTCATTTCATAACCACATATCGTATCTCTTGTAACACTCTTGTTACACTATGGATACATAGAATCAATTACCTGTTCTCTTCATTAAAATGCTCAAATCGTATCTCTTGTAACAACCTTGTTACACTATGGATACATGGAATCATTTACCTGTCCTCTTATGCTCAAATCATATCTCTTGTAACAACCTTGTTACACTATGGATAGATTAAAAATGCTCTTTGAAATACTACGATAGAATTACGCATTCCCATGCAACATATCAATTTCAATTACAAATGTCTAACCAGACAATCTCAATCAATCAAACATTCCCTATCATGCTTCTAGGTTCCAATAACATAGATTGCAACCTAATCATGATACTAATATTTGGGATTAAACTGGTACGCGTACGTACCTTGTAACGGAGAATTTTCGCTGTCTTAATCGAACGTTCCGCGTATGAAATTGGGACCTAAACCGTTAAATAAAAGCTTTAGTGCTACGTCGTTGGTAATATTAACAACTACTACGTAACTAAGACTATACGATTTAATAATTCGAAGTAAGCGATAACTAAACCCCTTGTTTATGAATTTTCGTTACTTTTCTCTTATAGAGTGTTTAACGTCTTTTAAGGAGTCAAAGCTAGTGAACATACTCATTTTAGTTAGTGTCATTAGTCCACTATCTTTACTAAACCAATTAAATTAAGTCCAACCACGTTTTATGTCCAAAATCTTATGTCCAAAACTCTTAGGTCCAATCCAGTATTATGTCCAAAAGTTCTATTCGCAATTATAGTCAGAAATAATAACATGAACTCATTAACTTGAATTATTAAATAATTTATTATAATTTAACATAATTATGAAAACATAAATTATAATTAAACTTAATTTAATGTATAATAATATAATATATAAAACGTCTTATACCGTTAAGCTCGCCGGAAATCAAATTCCGGCGACCGATTTCCGGCAACGGCGCAACAACCACCCTCGAACACAAACGCACAGCAGCACCCTCGCGCACCCTCGTCGCGCGCTCAGCACTCGGATCAGCTTCGCCACTCGCAGCCCTCGCACCACATTCCAACAAGAGGCTTCGCACAGCACTCCTCGAGCCTCGCCGAAGGCTCGCACACACACGCTGCACTCTTCGCACAGCCCTTGAGCTTCGTCGCTCGTCTCGAACACCGCACACACACACAGCCTCGCTCGATCTACGAACTCCCTTCGCACAAACCCGCTCGCTCACTTCACGTCGCAGCTCGCTCGCTCTCTTAACCGACGCACAACCTTCGCTCGTGCGCTCGTCTCCGCAAGCCCAGCAGCCTCGACGAGGATCCGCGAAGGACCCAGCGAGGGGACGAAGAAGAGACTAACGACGAGGGAGAGACAAGAGATCCGAGAGAGAAGAGGAGAGCAGCGAGAGAGGAGAGGAGAGGAGAGCAGCGAGAGAGGAGAGAGAAATTGAGAGGGAAGAAGGAGGTGACGGCTGAGAAGGAGAAAGGAAAACTTAGGGTTTTCTGAAATTTCTCCTCTTACTTTCCCTTTTTATACCCTTCCAAAAGTGGTAACCCTAGATCGGGTGAACTCGGTTTAACCTTTAAAATCCGAAATTAACACAACCGACTCGTATTAATATTATTATATTCTTATTATTCTGTAAATAATATAAATCCTTTTTATTAACTTCTTTATATTTCTTAATTTTACGAATTAATTCCAAAAATACGGAGTATTACAGGCTTTCCCCCTTAAAAGAAGTTTCGTCCCGAAACTTGGAGGTAGCCAGTCTTAACGACGATCTTTTGCACTTCTAAGTCCCAAAATTTCATAAGCGTTTTCTAACGTTCGCACAACAGATCAGCAATAATACAAATAACTATCGTAATTAACATACTTTAGGGTGAAAGCGCGAAATTCTATCGCATTCTTCCCCCTTAAAAGAAAAGTTACGTCCCCGTAACTCACGTACCTCTTGAAAAAGCTCAGGGTACTTCAGACGCATTGCATCTTCGGCTTCCCAGGTGGCTTCTTCAGTATTTTGATTTCTCCACAACACTTTGACAATTCTGATGTCCTTATTCCTCGTACTACGCACTTTGCGGTCTAGTATGGACAGGTTTCTCCTCATAGGATAAGGTTTCGTCTATTTCGACATTTTCCGGTTCAAGTACATGTGACTCATCCGGTACGTATCTCCGGAGTTGGGATACGTGAAACACATTATGGACCCTTTCTAAGTTATTGGGCAAATCTAGGCGATAAGCGACTTTGCCTACTCTCGCCAGAATACTCATATGGTCCTATGAATTTAGGGCTTAGCTTCCCCTTTTTCCCGAATCGCATCACTCCTTTCATTGGAGACACCTTAAGCAATACTTTTTCCCCGACTTCGTAATTCTCATCCCTTCGCTTCTGATCCGCATAGGATTTTTGCCTGTCCTGTGCAGCCTTAATCTTTTCTTGAATGAATCGACCTGATCCATGTCTCCTGAATCATCTCAGGTCCTAACACCACAGTCTCACTAATGTCGTTCCAACAAAAGGGCTACGACACTTTCTCCCATATAGTGCTTCAAATGGTGCCATCTTAATACTAGCATGGTAGCTGTTGTTGTATGAGAATTCTATGAGGTCCAAATGGTCTTCCCATGATCCTTGGTATTCTAAGGCACATGCTCGCAACATGTCCTCTAAGGTCTGAATAGTTCTTTCGGTTTGACCTCTGTAGCTGGGTGAAAGTGTACTCATCAAATAGCTCACTACCAAAAGCTTCCTGAACCTTTTTCCAGAAATTCGAAAGGAATCGCGAATCTCTATCTGATACTATACTCGTGGGTACTCCATGCAATCGAATGACATTTTTCACATAAGCCTTGGCTAAGGCTTCCATACTCCACGTATCTTTCATAGGTATGAACCTTGCTGTTTTGGTTAGTCTATCCACTATCACCCATATGGTATTATTGCCTCCCCGACTCCTAGGTAAGGCTACAACGAAATCCATGGATATCGAGTCCCATTTCCATGTCGGAATGTCTAAAGGTTGAATCTTTCCTTGAGGTCTCTTGTGTTCACTTTTGACTTTCTGGCACGTTAGACATTTGAAACAAATTCAGCTACTGCTCTTTTCATCCCAGGCCACCAAAACATCTTCTTGAGGTCCTTATATAACTTATCTCCCCTGGGTGGACGGAATAAGTCGTGTTATGACCCTCACCATTATCTTTTGTTTCAATTCTTCACATTTTTGTGGTCACACACACCTACCCTTATATCTTATGCTTCCATCCTCATGGATCGCAAACCCTTCTGCTTTTCCCTCCTTAAGCTTTGCTTTGACTCGCTCAAGCTTCACATCCCCAGGTTGATTCTCTTATTTCGTCTAGAAAGTTGGGCTCGATGGTTAAGGCACTCAGCAATCTTTCTACCTCCCCTTCATGAACAACTTCTACTGGAGTCTAGAAATCCTCACAAAGTTTGTCGGCAACGACTAATGTATTCAGGCTATGGCTAGACTTGCGACTTAAAGCATCAGCAACGACGTTGGCTTTACCCTCATGGTACTGGATGTCTAAGTCATAGTCCTTGATGAGCTCTAACCATCTGCGCTGTCTCATGTTAAGGTCTTTCTGGGTGAAGATGTATTTGAGACTTTTGTGATCGTGAAGATTCGACAAGTCACCCCGTAAAGGTAGTGTCTCCAGATTTTTAGGGCAAACACTATTGCGGCCAATTCTAAGTCTGTGTTGGGTAATTGACTTCATACGGCTTCAACTCGAGACGCATAAGCTATGACCTTCCCATTTTGCATAAGAACACAACCCAACCCATTCTTGGACGCATCCATATACACATCATATCCCTCATTCCCATTAGGCAAGGTTAGGACAGGGGCTGATGTTAACCTTTCTTTGAGCGTTTGAAAGGCTTTCTCACTGTCCTCATTCCAGTTAAACCTACAATCCTTCTTCATCAAAGTGGTCATGGGTTTGCTATTTTGGAGAAGTCTTTCACAAATCTCCTATAGTAACCGGCTAAACCCAAAACTTCTTATGTCTGTGACATTCTTTGGAGTAGGCCATTCACTCACGGCTTTGATCTTTGCAGGATCGACTGACACACCCTCCTTGGAGACAAAGTGACCCAAAAATGACACTCTTTCCAACCAAAATTCACACTTCGAAAACTTCGCATATAGTTGGTTGTCCCTAAGTGTCTGCAAAATGACTCTCAAATGACCCTCATGGTCCTCCTTGCTCCTAGAATAGATCAGTATATCGTCTATGAACACAACGACAAATTTGTCGAGGTAGGGTCGAAAGATCCTATTCATAAGATCCATGAAAACTGCAGGTGCATTAGATAACCCAAAAGGCATTACCGTAAACTCATAGTGGCCATATCTAGTCCTGAAAGCAGTCTTAGGTATATCATGATCAACAATCCTCAATTGATGGTAACCTGACCTTAAGTCTATTTTGGAGAACATCCCCGCACCCTGAAGTTGGTCGAACAAGTCATCAATCCTAGGCAATGGGTACTTGTTTTTCACAGTGACATTGTTCAACTCTCGATAGTCTATACACAACCTCAAACTACCATCCTTCTTTTTCACAAATAAGACGGGTGCTCCCCATGGTGACATGCTAGGTCTAATATACCCTTTGTCAAGTAGTTCCTCCAACTGGTTTTTCAACTCGTTCATTTCTGCTGGAGCCATTCGATATGGGGCTTTCGAAATTGGTCCAGTCCCAGGTACTAGGTCAACGGTGAACTCTACATCTCTCCTTGGTGGCATACCAGGTATATCTTCAGGAAAAACATCCTGGAACTCTCGGACTACTGACACATCCTCAGGCCTCAACGGATCATCCTCAATTCTTCTCACCGAACACATAAATAGAGGCCATCCCTTGTCTAATAGTTCTTAAGTTGTAAGGCATTGATCACCTTAATCCGCGGTTCTCGAGGTATTCTCCTATATGACACTCTTTTTCCCAAAGGATCTCTCAGTTCCACTTTCTGCGCATCGCAGTCTATCTTAGCCATGTACTTTCCAAGCCAATCCATCCCCAAAATAATGTCTAGGTTTGATAAGTTAAACTCTATCAGGTCAGAAGGAAAGAAACTCTCTCCTATTTTCAGTGGCACTTTTAGAAATCTTTTAGAGCAATTAACAGTCTCCCAGACGGAATGACTATAGGCATAGAAATCGACTCAGACTCGATCAATGTTAAAGTCCTAACAGTTGAATGGGCAATAAATGACAATGATGCTCCAGAATCAAACAATACTTTAACAGGAGTGGAGTTGATAGAAAATGTACCCGAGACAACATCCCTTCGAGCCTCTTGTTCTCTAGTCGACATCATATACAGCTTCCCCTTGCCCTTATCTTGGGAATTGGTTGCATTGTTCCCATTAGATGTCTGATTATTGGTGTTGGTTACAGGCTTGGAGTAGTTAGAATTCTAAGCACTTCCCCCATTTCCATTCCCGTTTCCATTTCCATTTCGAGTTTGTCCCCATAATTCCCATTCTTTTGGCCATTAGGGTTGATCAGTTTGTTCTTCGAGTAGCACTCATATGCCCTATGTCCCAATTTCCCGCATTCTCGACATTCCACCTTGTTACCCTCACAGTCTCTACCAGGATGGTTGTTAGGGCACTTCTACACCTATACACACGCTCAGATCTGCGGTTATTGGTGTTGTTATTGCGGTTATTGTTGTTGGGATTAGGTTGTTGTTATTGGGTCCCTTACCGAAATTCCTTTGAGGGTCTTGATGGTTTTGGTTCCCATTATGCTTCTTCTCAAACTTCTGGACCTCAGGGTTTGGATTATCCTTTCGTTTCTCACCCTGCTTACCCCCTTCCTCTCTCTTCCTGATGGCATAAAGATGAGCAGCTTTGCCAAACACATGATCTAAAGAGGTGAATGTATCTCCCCCTAGTCTTCCTTGCAGGTCAAGGGTAAGTCCTAGTTCGAAACGTGAGGCTTTAGATTCCTCAGTAGGTGCTATTTCCGGGGCAAATCTCATCAGCTCGATGAATTTCCGGTAGTACTCCTCAACAGACAGAGTCCCTTGTTCCAACATCATAAATTCTTGGGCTTTCTGCTTCTTAAGGTATGGAGGGTAATATTTGTCCCTTAAGGCCTTTTTGAAAGTTTCCCACCCAAAACCAGGCTGACTCAGGAGGTTGCTCTTAGCTTGGGTCCACCAGAAATGAGCATCTCCCTGAAGGTAGTAGCTCGCTAAGGGCACAGTTTTCTCATCAGGGCAGGATAGGTGAAGAAAAGTTTATCGAATTCCCCAACCCAGTTCTCTAATTCTTCAGGTCCCCCTTTCCCATTCAGTATTGGTGGGTTCCTACGGGCAACCTTTTCAGATAAATCCCCTTCACGATTGTGACCTTGGGCTAGGTTGGCAGTGATTTGCACCAAGTCACGTATCGATTGCTCGATATTCAGAGAGGTTTCAGGCGTGCCTCCCTCCCGAACCATTCTACGCTGAAAATAACATAATAGCTATCTCAGTGACACACATCATCCTGTCCTTTCTTAACCAATACACATTGCACATATAGCAAGCAGTTGTCACGAACAAATATTAAGTCTTTATTGACTTGCAACACAAACATCTCACATGAGACGTCACAACCATAACAAGGAATATCATAAAGTATCCTTAAAGGTTTTCGAACATATTCATAATATGTTATATATGTATTTAAGAGATAAAACGATCGTTTCAATCAAGTAAATAGTTTTGTCGCAAAAATAAGGTTTTATTCAACACATTTTTGAAACATCCTTGTACATCCTCTTATATTCTAATTGAATATTGCAAGAATCGTTCGCAACTTCAATTGAACAATCAAACAACACATTCAGTTCAAGACACGAAACGAAATCACATTTGCAATCATTCCTATGACTTAATGCACATAACATAATATGTTCTATATGCTCCTATCCCATACTACCCATTTTGAAATCGTTTTTAAAACGTCTTTGAAATTCAGAGCCTTCGGCTCTGATACCAGTTTTGTAACACCCCCAAAATCCACGCGCGCTACCACTGCTGCGTCGCGTCGACCTCGGGGGCGTTACCGCCGCGATGGAACGCAAGGCATAATAAGGTTAACGATAACTTAAAACATTAACTTGAAAACTAAAATGCAGCGGAATTAAAATATAAATACAACTCGGGAATCATCAATGACCCCTTTCATTCAAACCACAAACCATATATAAGTCTTAGAAAAACCAATAATACTTATTTCAAAATGCTTTAAATGTAAATACCCAAGCCTAGTCCCCGTATGCTCGAGTTTATGCAGCAGCACCAGCACACCTAGTCTGCTCCCCATTGTAGCATCAATGGTTCATCGCAGTTCATCAAACACATAATAACACACAATCAGCTATGCTGAGTACGTAATGAACCATTGAATACATGTAAACATAAATGATGCACACATGAACAATCTTAAGCATGATGCTACACTATGTTACATCCTTTAACCTTTAATCTTTAATCTTTAATTGGCATCGAACGGGCACCGTCATCTTACTAGAATCATACGGGCTACTGAATCCTTAACAGACACTAGGTCTGTTAGATGAAATGCAAATACGGTTTCGAGCGTCTCACACCCATCACCTTAGTATGCATACCCCCAAGATCGAACGGAACCTTCCGCCTACTTGAGTGTCAAAAATATAAGGACACTACTGTCGTCACAGTAGGCCTGCGTAGGAGCGTAGGACAAGTCCCACACTCCCCCCATTGTTCATCACTTGTAGGGAGTCCAGCTACAAGATATTGCCATAATTCATTTTAATATTAACCATTCATTTCATAACCACATATCGTATCTCTTGTAACACTCTTGTTACACTATGGATACATAGAATCAATTACCTGTTCTCTTCATTAAAATGCTCAAATCGTATCTCTTGTAACAACCTTGTTACACTATGGATAGATAAATCATTTACCTGTCCTCTTATGCTCAAATCATATCTCTTGTAACAACCTTGTTACACTATGGATAGATTAAAAATGCTCTTTGAAATACTACGATAGAATTACGCATTCCCATGCAACATATCAATTTCAATTACAAATGTCTAACCAGACAATCTCAATCAATCAAACATTCCCTATCATGCTTCTAGGTTCCAATAACATAGATTGCAACCTAATCATGATACTAATATTTGGGATTAAACTGGTACGCGTACGTACCTTGTAACGGAGAATTTTCGCTGTCTTAATCGAACGTTCCGCGTATGAAATTGGGACCTAAACCGTTAAATAAAAGCTTTAGTGCTACGTCGTTGGTAATATTAACAACTACTACGTAACTAAGACTATACGATTTAATAATTCGAAGTAAGCGATAACTAAACCCCTTGTTTATGAATTTTCGTTACTTTTCTCTTATAGAGTGTTTAACGTCTTTTAAGGAGTCAAAGCTAGTGAACATACTCATTTTAGTTAGTGTCATTAGTCCACTATCTTTACTAAACCAATTAAATTAAGTCCAACCACGTTTTATGTCCAAAATCTTATGTCCAAAACTCTTAGGTCCAATCCAGTATTATGTCCAAAAGTTCTATTCGCAATTATAGTCAGAAATAATAACATGAACTCATTAACTTGAATTATTAAATAATTTATTATAATTTAACATAATTATGAAAACATAAATTATAATTAAACTTAATTTAATGTATAATAATATAATATATAAAACGTCTTATACCGTTAAGCTCGCCGGAAATCAAATTCCGGCGACCGATTTCCGGCAACGGCGCAACAACCACCCTCGAACACAAACGACAGCAGCACCCTCGCGCACCCTCGTGCGCGCGCTAGCACTCGGATCAGCTTGCCACTCGCAGCCCTCGCACCACATTCCAACAAGAGGCTTCGCACAGCACTCCTCGAGCCTCGCCGAAGGCTCGCACACACACGCTGCACTCTTCGCACAGCCCTGAGCTTCGTCGTCTCGAACACCGCACACACACACAGCCTCGCTCGATCTACGAACTCCCTTCGCACAAACCCGCTCGCTCACTTCACGTCGCAGCTCGCTCGCTCTCTTAACCGACGCACAACCTTCGCTCGTGCGCTCGTCTCCGCAGCCCAGCAGCCTCGACGAGGATCCGCAAGGACCCAGCGAGGGGACGAAGAAGAGACTAACGACGAGGGAGAGACAAGAGATCCGAGAGAGAAGAGGAGAGCAGCGAGAGAGGAGGGAGAGGAGAGCAGCAGAGAGAGAGAGAAATTGAGAGGGAAGAAGGAGGTGACGGCTGAGAAGGAGAAAGGAAAACTTAGGGTTTTCTGAAATTTCTCCTCTTACTTTCCCTTTTTATACCCTTCCAAAAGTGGTAACCCTAGATCGGGTGAACTCGGTTTAACCTTTAAAAATCCGAAATTAACACAACCGACTCGTATTAATATTATTATATTCTTATTATTCTTGTAAATAATACTAAATCCTTTTTATTAACTTCTTTATATTTCTTAATTATTACGAATTAATTCCAAAAATACGGAGTATTACATAAGTAGAGGGGGAACTCTATATAAAATTATAATATTAGTTGGTGGCTAGTGGCTAGTGGCTAGTGGGTTTAGGCGATTATAATATAGCTAGGTTAGGTTAGGTTTGTAGTTAGGTGATTTAAGAGTTTGATTTGTGAAAACTAATAATGGCAATATTGTAATAAAAGCAACAAAAATTTTCCATTTTTATCTATGTGTCACTTATTATGATATTTTACTAAAAGGAATACGTATCACTTATTGCCCTCTCGATTCTATCTATATCCCGAACCCGAACCTGAAATCTGAATGACCTGGAATTCTTTTCCAATCAATATATATATATATATACATATATATATAAAGGAGGAACTTTTTGGGAGCATAGAGCGCGACACATAGGATTGCCATGTCATCAAATTTTATTTTAATCTTTTACAAAAATAGAGTTCTACATAGATTTAAATACATACACATAAAGAGTTCTAGATCAGCTAAAATTAGAGTTTGATTTTGCACGAACAACCTAAATTATTATATTATGTAAATTGTGTATAACTTTTGCTACGTAATTTGGAATATTATATTTTTGTTCCATTAGATAGTGCTCGAAAAATGCTCTGAAATAAGATCCATTTACAATATTGCTCTACAACTTTTGAAATAGAGTGCGCCACGTAGGATTGTCATATCATTAATTTTTATTTTAAATATTTTGATATATAAAGCTCTACATAGATTTAAAAACACATAAGAAGTTCCTACTCTTAAGGGCCCTTGCCTGCGAACCCGGGTCGTGTTGACCTGTGCGAGGTTCCGGTCCGATTAAAGTGTCTTCTTCTTACCTTAAAAAGAAGAACGAAGCTAGAATTAGAGTTTGATTTTGCATGAACAACCTAAATTATTATATTTTGTAAATTGTGTACTCCCTCCGTTTCATTTTAATTGTTACACTTTGATATTTTACACTATTCACAAATTTCACTTTGACCATCATTTGTGATTTATACGCGGATGAAAATATAGTCATGTGGGATCTTGTTAGATTCATCATGACATGTATTTTATTAATATGTACTTTTTATAATTTTTACAAATACAAAACTATAGATATATGTCCTCAAGTTTTGTATTGGCATGCGTGGAAAGTGTAAGTGCGTAGATTAAAATGAACGGAGGTAGTATAACTGTTGCTATGTAATTTGAAATATTATAATTTTTGTTCCATTGGATATTGCTCAAAATATGCTCCGAAATAAGATCCATTTACAATATAGTTCTACAACTTATGAAATAGAGAGTGCCACGTAGGATTGTCATACCATTAATTTTTATTTTAAATATTTTTTTAAAAAATAGAGTACTACATGTATATATATATATATATATATATATATATATAAGATACATAAAAGGAGTTTTGGATAACCATAACTCTTTTATAAAAATAGAGTTCTACATAGATCTAAATATATACACATAAGGATTTTTTTTTAACGCAAAAGGAGGCATATATAACTTAAGTAATCAGTTTGTTACAACATAAAACATCATAGTACTGCAAAATGGAACCCCTAACTCTAGTTACAGCTTGCTTCCCAAGACCCATCCAAACAGACTTACTACCATACGAAGATATAATTTCTATGCAATAGGATTGACTAGCTCCTGCATATACTCTTTCATCACGCATTGTGGTTGCGCGGTGTGAGTGATCTTATCAGCATCCATAGCCATCCCAAATCGTGCTAGGTTATGAGCCACCATATTAGCATTTCGCTTCGCATGAAGGAAGATAACTACCCAGTTGGTTTTTAACAATTTTACAATGTCGCATATGATTGCATTCAGCTGATGATGTGGATATTTTTCTGCCCTGTCTAACATTATCTTAAGCGCCTGCGCATCAGTCTCCACTTCCAACCTTGAAATATTATGATCCTTAGCAAGCGAAAGCCCTTCCCTTATGGTTATTAGTTCTGCTGCAGCTGGATTATTAATGGCACCAAACTTGATGGAGAAGCCCATGAACCACGACCCGTCAGTTCTTCGAATCACCCCACCACCACTAGCTTTATCATTTGCTTTCCAAGAACCATCAGTGTTGAGTTTTAGATATCCATGGACAGGTGGTTTTCAAACAATAGTATGTTGTGGTTTAGGAGCCATCTTATCCTGATTCCGAAAAGCATTGTTATTATGAATGTAATCAAGAAGGAAATGATTATATTGAGATGAAGAACTTGCCATGGCCCCTTCAAACACCACCCTATTTCGGTTTTTCCAAATATGCCATAAAGCTATTACAAACATTTTTAACCAATCCAAAGATTGATCGAGGTTAAGAGTAATACAATCATCCCACTCATTATTAAAAAAAAACGATGGACATCTACAACTTTGGCTAAATGGCAGTTTTGAAAAATACGCTTCCAAAGAATACTAGCATGAAAACAGTTTCTAAACAAGTGTAAATGAGTTTCTGAGGCAAGAACACAACATTGACATGTTATATCAAAGGCATGAATCTTTTTTTGAAGATTAGAAGCAGTAGGTAAAATTTCGTGAACAACATTCCAGAAGAGCATTTTATATTTAAAAGGAACTTTAATCCTCCAAAGTTTAGACCAGCATTTGGGAGATTGAGGGGACATTATGTCAATATGAGTAAGATTTCGAGAAGCAGATTTTATTGAAAATTCCCCATCAGGGGTAAAAATCCATCTTAATCCATCCTGAACAGAACCAAATTGGGTTAAAGGGATGGCTCTAATTTCCGCAATGATCTCCTTAGGAAGCAAAGTAGCTATATGCTTTATATTCCAAGCTCCATTATGAATAATGTGAGCCACTCTCCAATGAGCTATTGATTCCGAAATAACAATGTCCTTGTGTTTATAGAGAGGTTCATTACCAACCCAATGGTGAAACCAAAGAGATATATCCTCCCCATTACCCACATTTAGAATCATCCCATGTCTAGGCAACTCCCTCCCTTTAAGAATATCCCGCCAGATAGCAGAATGAGAAACGTTAGGAATGACATCCATAAAGTTAGAGCCTTTGCAATATTTGTTTTTTAGGATTTTAACCCAAAGTTTCGAAGGTTGAGTTAAGAATGTCCATCCTAACTTATCCATAAAGCAAAGGTTCCAATGTCGAAGATCTCTAATACCAAGACCCCCTTCCATCATTGGTTTACACACCTGGTCCCAAGAGGTTCTAGAGATATAATGCCTTTAACCTACCTTATTCCATAGAAAGCGTTTGACATTTTTCTGAAGGTCATTAAGGACCCTTATTGGCAGGATGTTAGTCTGCATAACATGCAAGGGATAGGAGTTCAAAACTGATTTTATTAGGGTACATCTACCAGCCATATTTAACAATTTTGCTTGCCAACCTCTAATTCGATCAGTATTCTTATCTAATAATTCTAAATAATCTGATTTCCGAAGCTTATTAGGGGAGATATGGACACCTAAATACTTTCCAAAATCAGAAGAAATAGAAAGACCACTAAAAGAAGAGAATTGCCTAACATTATGGTCCATATTTTTGGGGACAATGATAGTGGATTTAAGTCTATTAAGAAACAACCCTGATTGGTTACCAAAGTCACTAAGAACATTCATCATTAGTTCTAAATTATCCCAAGAGGCTTTCCCAAACAGGAAGACATCATCAGCATAAAATAAATGAGTTAAGCCTATGTCATGAGTGATCATAAGAGGCTTCCACAATTTCACATCAAATTTTTGTTGGATAAGTAGGGAAAGACGTTTCATACATAAAACAAAAATATATGGAGACAACGGATCACCTTGTCTTATGCCTCTCGATGGTCTAAATTCAGGGGTTATCTCTCCATTCCAAAGGATCGAGATGGAAGGAGTGGTAACAACACTCATTATAACATCAACCAACTTCTTAGGCAAATTGAAACCAACAAGAGTATCCCTAATAAAAGACCATTCAAGACTATCAAAACCTTTTGTAAGATCAATTTTAAGGGCCATTATACTCTTTTTCTGCTTAGTCCGCTTTAACAGGTGAGCCACCTCTTTAAAGATTATAATGTTTTCATCGATGGTTCTGCCTTTTATAAAGCTAGTTTGAAGAGGACTAATCAAATTCATCATAAGAGGTCTTAGGCGAGAAGCAATGGTTTTTGTCAAGATTTTTAAAATAGTATTACATAAACCAATTGGCCGGAAATCATTGATGCTCATGGGGGCACTCTTTTTAGGAAGCAAACAAATATAGGACTTGTTGATACTTTCCGGAATAAAACCATCAACAAGGCATTTATTAACAAAGGAAACAATAGACCCATGAAGTTCTGCCCAACATTGTTAATAAAACACTGGTTGAATACCATCAGGGTCAGAACTTTTGATAGGAGACATTGACTTAATCACAAGATTCAATTCATCAAGCGAAATAGGAGAGCCTAAACACATTGCTTCCTCAGTAGAAAGAGCAGCCAAGGAAATAAAAGAGGATTTTAGCAAACAAAAGGAATGATTAGTAGAGAGAATATCTATGAAAGCTGTGCGAGCCATATCTTTTAAGACCAATTCATCATACACCTAATCTCCCCTCGAGTTCTGAAGCGCATGAATTTTACCTTTAGATTTCTTTATTTTAGCAAGAATATGAAAATAACGAGTGTTAAGATCAGCAAAACAGCGCCAATCATAACCCGCTTTCCGAGCCCAAATTCGTTTTTCAACAAGATGAATTTGATTAAGTTCATTTATCAATTGTTTTTCAAGATTAGAAAGAAAAAGGGAGTTACGAAAAGCTGAAGCAATTTGAATGCCATTTGACCTAGCGTAAATCTGTTTTTTCTGAAGTTTAAGATCTCCAAAAATATGACAATCCCAGTGTTTAATATTTTTAAGAAATTTGTCACGACCCTCCAAAAAGTCCACACTAGGATTAATCCAATTATTGACAAAGAACTTTTTAAACTCCAAATGAGCCAACCAAACTTCTTTACAACTAAAAGGGAAAAACTTTTGATGGGAAGAAGAGAAAAGGTTAAGATTAATATTGACAGGACAATGATCCGAATAAGTCCTAGGAAGGTGACTTACCTGAGTCCCCGAAAATTCTGAAATCCATGTATGATTAGCCAAGGCTCTATCCAATCTCTCCCTGATTAGAGCTGTCCCTTCTCTTGCATTAGTCCAAGTGAAAGGGTTTCCATCAAAACCAAGATCCACAAGGCAAGCAGCATCCATGAACAAGTTAAGAGCTTGACATTGGGAACTACGAAAAGCCCTACCTCCTGATTTTTCAGCTTGACTTCTAACCTCATTTAGGTCTATTAGGATTTTTAGATAAGCTAAAATTAGAGTTTGATTTTGCATGAACAACCTAAATTATTGTATTATGTAAATTGTATAACTTTTGCTATGTAATTCAGAATATTATAATTTGTGTACCATTGGATAGTGCTAAAATTATACTTCGAAATAAGATCTATATACAATAAAGTTTTATAACTTATGAATAGAGAGTACCACGTAGGATTGTCATGTCATTAATATTTAAAATACTTTTTAAAATGGAGTTGTACATAGATTTAAATACACATAAGAAGTTCTAGATAAGCTAAAATTAGAGTTTGATTTTGCATGAACAACCTAAATTATTAGATTATGTAAATTGTGTATAACTTTTGCTACATAATTTGAAATATTATAATTTTTGTTCCATTGGATAGTACTTGAAATTTGCTCCAAAATAAGATACATTTACAATTTAGTTCTACAACTTATGAAATAGAGAATGCCACATAGGATTGTCATGTCATTAATTTTTATTTTAAATATTTTAAAAATAGAGTCCTACATATATTTAAGTACATAAAATGAGTTTTGGATAACGAAATATTATAGTTTCGTTTTAAATAAAAACAACCTAAATTATTATATTATATAAATTGAATATAATTTTTGCTACCTAATTCAAAACATTATAATTTTTCACCATTTGATAGTGCTTGAAATATACTTCAAAATAAGACCCATTTACAATATAGTTTTACAACTCATAAAAAATATATTTAACTAGATGAAGGATAAGGAATTATTTAGTCTTTCTTTTAGATAAATATAATAATAGTTATAACTATAGTGTATTGTATGTGACTATAACATTTTATCATAGGTTCAACTTACATGATTAAACATATTACCTATCAAAATCTCAGTCTTACGAGTTCGGATCTTCTAGAGTTTTAATAAAATTCTACAAGGTTGAGTTGTATATGAACCATACATTTCAAAATCAAGAGCGTGTATTAGTGAAAGGGAGGAAATAAGGGTGTGGATTTTGATGATAAAAAATAGAGTGGGTTTTGGAAAGATAATATATGAGCTATTGATTTTTTATTCAATGGTTGATATTGCTTGAACTCTACTTCCTCCGTTTCCTAAAGATCTTCCTTGTTACTGTTCCTACAGGTACCAAGGAGGATCAATTTGTGTGGGGTATAGGGTGGGTAAAGTAGGAAAGAGAAAGGGGTAAGATAAATAAACAAATAAAAAGGGGTTAAAGTAGGAGAGAGAAATGGAGTAAAATTGAATTAATAATTATGATAGGGACATGAGAGGGTAAAAAAGGTAAAAATATTTCCAAATAAGGAATATAGTGAAAGAGGAAAGATCTTTTGAAACGCACTTAAACGGAAAGATGGAAGATCATTAGAAAACACAAGGAGTACATTTGTAGAACTCTACAGGATCCAAACACCAGCCTTACTCGACTGAACCAAAGCAATTTAGTATTCCAACAAAAGTTATTAAGAAAATTTTGTTGTTACAACACTAATTACAAAAACAACCTTAGAATATTATAAAGAGCTCCACCTAAGCATGACATGTCATTCTCTTTAATATTTTTTTTTGTAAAAATTGTGTTGAACCTAGATATATATACAAATAAGGTGTTTTTAATAAGTGAAGATTACACTCTGATTTTGAATAAACAACCTAAATTATTCAACTATATAAATTGAATATTGCTTTTGCTACATAATTCGTAATATTATATTTTTTCGATTTTTTCACCAGGTATCCCTGAGGTTTCACGAAATGCACCAGGTACCCTCGTTGTTCCAAAAATGCACCAAATGCCCTTGTGATTTGCATAAAATGCACCAAATATCCTTAGTGACTAACGATGTTAAGTTTCCGTTAGCTTTTAGGGTTAATTATCCCTTTTAATCCTAATTAAACCTTAATTATTCCTAATTAACTAACTAAATCTAACTTCTAACCCTACCCTAACACTAACCCCCTTAATTTCAAACCCTTACCTAACCTTAACCCCCTAACTTCAAACCCTAATCCCACCACCATCCAACCACCACCACCTCCCCTCCCCTTACCCCACCTCGCAGCAGTCTACCACCCCTACCCACCCCACCCCGCAACAGTCCACCACCTAATCCCACTACCACCCAACCACCACCATCTCTCCTCCCCTTACCCCACCCCGTAGTAGTCCACCACCCCCACCCACCCCACCCATACCACTTCCCTCACCTTGCCCCACACACCCCCGTAACAGTCCACCACCCCGCCCCACCCACACAACCCCCCTCCCCCGTCGATTCTCCCCCCCACCCCTCGCAGCAACCCCACTCCCGTCCCCCCACCCCCGTCAATTTTCGTCGAATCTCCCCCACCCCCGTCAATTTTCGTCGAATCTCCCCCACCCCCGTCAATTTCCGTCGAATCCCCCCACCCCTGTTCCTTCACCCCCGTTGATTTCTGTCGAATCCCCCCCCATCCGCATCGTTTTCCGTCGAATCCCCCCACCCGCGTAGATTTCAACCAACCGATCCCACCGCTGCGAGGGGAATAGGAATTCTGTTGTGTCGTGTGTGTTTTTGACGGAGGAGGAGGGAGTTCGACGGGGTGGGGAGGTGGGGGCTGCTACGGATGGTGGGGAGGAGGGGGTGCTACGGGGTGGGGAAGGAGGGTTGGGTGGTGGGGTGGGGGAGGAGGGTTGGGTGGTGGGGTGGTGGGGGAGGGTTAGGGGGTTAATATTGGGGTTATGGTTTAGGGTTTAGGGTTAGAGTTTAGGTTAGAGTTAAGGGTTAAGGTTTAGGGTTAGGGGTTAATAATGGCAAAATGGTAGATAAACAGGCCTGCCTAAGGCCCTGTGCAGGGTGAGCAACTGCACAGGCCCCCCAAAATATAAGGGTCCAATTGTATTTTGTTTGCCCAAAGTAAAAAAAAACTTTAATGTTTTAACGCGTGACATATTCCTCCCAATTTCCAAACTCTTGACTCTTCATTTCCTCTGTCTTTTAGTTCTCGGTACCCTCCCAAAAATTTCAATATTCACAATTTTCATTATAGCTCCAATTTTCAAAGAGAAAATAAAGTCATCTGTGCATCACTGCATAATTTGCTTCTACAAAATCATTTTTAGTTGGGAATAATTTCGCATTCTTGAACATTCTAAGGCAACACAACTTCTTCTCATTCTTCTCCAATTTTCATATCTTAGTTGATGTCCAATTTTACACCTTTTCTAATATCTCCAATTTACATGCATAATGCTTCTGCAATACCTGATAAATTTGATATTATGTTGGAATTTTCAGATTATAATTTGAAGTAATTCGATTTTTTAATCCATGAGCAACTAGTTTCCAAAACCCAACTCTTCGTTCCTTTGTCTTCTCTAGTTCTCTAAGAAATTGACTAATGTTTTATAGTTTTGGCTTCTTCTAGCACATGAACGTTGAAGGTAAATTCTTAATTTTAAAAATTTTGTCATTTAATTATTTTTACTGTTATTGTATAATATGTTGAATTGTTGGAGGTGTTGCGTTGATGATTTTAGATTTTAATTATGAATTTGTTGGTGTTGCTGTTTTTTAGGGGATGTTTTAATTATCCAGATTATGAATTTGGATGTAGTATATGTTGAATTTTCAAGTAGAATTTGTATGGAGTATATGTTGAATTTTGTTTGGAAAAAAAAAACAACTTCTATTAGTGGTATGAAAATTTGACCTGTGATATTTTAGTATAGTTTTTTTCAACCTTTAGGGCCTCATAATTTAATTGAGCACATGGTCCCTAAATTGTACGAGACGGCCCTGTAAATAAAGCTAACGAAAACTTAACACCGTTAGTCATGAAGGGTATTTGGTGTATTTTATGCAAATCACAAGGACATCTGGTGTATTTTTAGAACAACGAGGACACCTGGTGTATTTCGTAAAATTTCAGGGATACCTGGTGAAAAAACCGTAATTTTGAATATTAACTAATGGGGACACCGGGAGGGAGGAGAGATAATACAAGTTCTATGGGTCTTAAACCTAGTTATACTAGTAATGAAAAAAATAGTCGTAAAATCGTTAATGTCAGAAAATTTAAGACGGTAATCCAGCATGATTCATGGCTAGAAAAAGCACTGAATATGAGGATTTAGTTCATCTCTCTCTTTCTCTCTCCTCTCTGCAGCTCATTGAAAACCCAAAACTCCATTTTTATTCTCTGAGCCACCGACCAATTTACAGTACAAAATTAAAAAAACAAAGGAAGAGTCCCAGATCAAATATAAAGTAAAAGCTGAGCCATTTTGATGATGATAGGAAGCTGTACAAAAAGGCTGTAAAGCTAAAACCCCATTCTTCGATACTTGAATCATCTTCCAACTTTTCAAAATCTACAAAACACATCCACATTCATTCTTTTCTTCTCCTCCTTACTTGGCCTTTGCTTCCATCTTTCTCACTCCAACGGCGGTAAGTTGTTTATCTGTTTAATTGAAATTCAATTCAAATTGAGGGTGTCATTGATACCTAAGAACTACCAAGTATCACTGCATTCAGATCTTCTTTCTTTTTTTTTCCAATTTCCACCACTCTTTTTCTTACTTTTTAATTACTCCTATAGTTTGTGTTTTAAGAAATGAAACTATGGCTTCTAAACTTGCATAGAATAAAAAATAATTCTAAAGTTCTAGAAACTTCAAGCTCAAAATGTTTAACACTGCAACTGTAAACCGGAATTATAGAGATTAATGGGTCATAGGGTTATTATGATCTTTTGAATTGTGAATTGATAGAATTGTAAATTGTGGATTGTCAATTTATGGACCATGTAACTGTGGAAATTTATTGAATAATTTGTGAATGTAGATTGTGTGGATTTGTGATTAGTCAATCCTGAATGGTTTGGAGAAAGCAAATTGCGTGATAACATAGGAGATGAATTGTTGAATTATAAAGTTACTTATCTAGAGAAAGATTTTTTTTTTTTTTGTTAGATGTAAGTCTTGATGTGATTGCTAATCGGCTTCAAGATATGAAAACTCATCCTGAACAATTCACGTTTTCTTTTGTTCAAGTACTTTTAAGCTGTATTTGGATTTTGTAACTTTTCCAATTTACTAGTTTATGGGCTTCATTTTTTCAATTTGATATGGTGGCAATTTTATGCCACCCCTCATCCGAAATCCCTGATTCGCCATTGCTCATTTCCTCTCTTCTAGTCTTCTTCCTCAGATTAACAAACACGAGTCGCTGCTCGCACCAGTTTGGAGTCGCTGCCGCTCTACCTATCGCCTGGTGGTTGCTGCACTGCACGTCACTTTCCCTGTCGAGTGCTGCCTGGAACTCTCGAGTTACTAAGTCAGTAAGTAACTTAAATTTTTGTGTTTTGTTTTTTCCTTATTAAAATTAAAATATCATGTAGTGTCACATAACCATAAGCTAATAAATATTTGAGGGTTTGATGTATTTGAATTGAAATTAGCCCATTAAACTTATATTAGGGATATTTATTAGTTATTGAAATTGTTTAACCATGAATTGGAGGATATTGGGAGAGTTGGAGGGTATTGTTTAAAATTTTAAACATGAATTGAGGATTTCACTACTCTGTTTGAATTGAAATTGTTTATTGTTGTGGATATTGTGGAAATTGGAACTAGGGATGCCGCGAAATGTATATTTCTGGGAAATTGTAGGTCTTATATGCTGGAACAGAAGATGAAAAATAATATTTCATTTGAAATCGATGTAATTTCGCCCCCATGAATTTTATAAAAATCAAAAGGAAATTGTCAGTGGTAGCCTTCAACTTTGGATTTTTATCATTGGTAGCCAAAAAAAAGTTTGATTATTAGAAATAGCCTTGAGGTTTCGCCGTTTTGGCTATACTTGAAAATGTCGCATAAACAACCATTTTTCGTTAAAAACAATTGCTGAAAAGGTTGTTTTTGAACTAAGTATGGTTCCATAAGCTAGAATGATATGGGTTTCCTTTATAAAATCTATTTTGCTTTCGTGTCTTATTAAAAACTTATTTCACTCGATTTTACAAAAGATATGAAAAGAAGAAAGTTTGTCAAGGATAATTTATGTTATTTTTGACACTAGAGACCTTAATTACGATGAAAACGACCTTCTTAACAATTGTTTATGGTAGAAAACGGTTGTTAATACCACATTTTCAAGTATAGCCAAAACCTCGAGTCTATTTTTGATAATCAAACTTTTTTTTGGCTACCAATGATAAAAA
Source organism: Beta vulgaris subsp. vulgaris (assembly GCF_026745355.1). Classification (NCBI taxonomy): domain Eukaryota; kingdom Viridiplantae; phylum Streptophyta; class Magnoliopsida; order Caryophyllales; family Amaranthaceae; genus Beta; species Beta vulgaris. The sequence goes on along the minus strand of NC_079207.1, from coordinate 46,904,491 downwards.
GCCAAAGTTGAAGGCTACCACTGATAATTTCCCAAATTCAAATGGTTAACTGAATGTTCACATTGGGCTTCATGTTCTTCAAGTGGTTGATTTAATATTTTCTGTACCATGCCTTAAATCTTTGATCCACCACTGTTTCATTTTTAATGAAAAAAACCCGTACATTTTTGTCAGATTTGGAGTTTAACCGCATTTAATCATAATACTACAAAAGCTCATTTTCAGGGGCTGTGAAAAGGTTCAATTAATTTAACTTTCCTTTTTCGGGTTTATCCTGGGTTTCCTTTTAAATATAGAATGAGTGTATTAATTATGTTATGCTGTACTTATTATTTTGAGATCTGATGATTTTCAGAGCAAATACCAATGGCGGAAGTAAAGCAACAAAATGGGTTATTTTCTCTTTCCACCAAGAAGAAACCCCCGAGTTTCAGTAACAATGGTGTTAGTTCTTCTTCGTTCAAACACATATACGATGATGTTTTTGCTTCTCCGGTTCAAAGTAAGCTGGAATCCTCAATTTCTTTCATGGATGATGATTATGCTGAAATTTTCGGGTCCTCGAAATCAAACAATGGTTGTTGGAATATCCCATATTCATCGATTCCGATCCTTGACCTTCCTCCAAAAGAAAAAGGGGTTGATAATAGAAGAGGAGGAGAGAGGATGGATTATGGTGGGGTTTTTGGAGTTGTTAATGGTGACTCTTTTGGTCTGTCTGATGGTGAGGAGTTATTTGATCAATTGAAGAAGAAAGTGAAGACTTCATCACCTCCTAATTTGCCAAGGTATTGTTTTTTTCTTTTTCGATTTTTTTGGGAGAAAAGAGAAACGTAACTTGGCTTGTCTTCTTTTGGGTGTAATCTATTAAAGGTAGTTGTTTAGTGGTAAATCATTTATGACATTGTTACATCTCAAACTTATACTCTGTGCTGCTGTCATGTATGATTATATGTATGTATTGATTGCATTCAAAGTGACAAGAACATTAAGTTTTACCGTTTCAGGAGCCGAGAACAAACGACGGAAGCTTCCAGCATAGAGATTTCTAGCCAATCTTTTGACGGGCATTCACCAACAAATGGGTTTTCTCAATCTAGCAATAACAAACAGTTTGAGCCTGGGAACAATAAAGTGACAGTGAACACTACTGGTGGGCCAAGAAAAGCAGCTCATGTCCGTGCTTATTCATTACATGAAGTTAGTGCTGCTAAGAAGACTGTGCCTGATCAAACACCTGTGACCAAAGATGATAGGCTAGACGCAGGCTCCAATCTCGAGAAGAAGCAAGGAAAGCATGCCAGGCATGCTAGTTTGGTTCTTGATGCTAACAAACAGAATAGTAACTGTGATGCTGCCCTTCAGAAAGTATCTGTCATGAGTGGGACTATCTTGGTTGATACATCAGAAGGCACATGCCAAAGCAGTAGTGCAGCAACAAATGAATTATGCCAGTCATTTGGCAACACAAAGCATTCCAAGTATGATATGAATGAAATGAGCTTTAACAGGACTATCGAGGCAACAAAGGCAGCTGATGTTGAACCAATTCATGAAGCCAATCGTACATTGCATGAACTTGGTCCAACTCAAAATACCCTGTCTAGTAGAGCATCTGTCTTCAACGATGCGACAAAACCTGGCATAGATGTTAATCTGGGGAAGGAGCAGAGAAAGCATCCACATACTACTAGCTTGGATCTTGGTGCTAACACACAAAGTGATGAGTATGATCCTAACTTTCCGAAAGCATGTGGGTTGACTGAGTCAACTTCAGTTAATTCCATTCAGAGAACATGTCAAGCAACTTTTGTAGCAGGGCCATCTAATGTGGTGAAGGATGATGCTGAGATTTCTATTGGTTACGATGAGGTAAAAAAGACCGGAAGACATTCCAGGATGACCAGTTTAGATCTCGGTGATCATAAACATTCCCGTAAGCGTGATGATGGGCTAAAGAGAAAACCTCGTATTGGTGGTTCATATTCATTTGATGCCTCACATGATCATTGTGCTGCTCGTGTTAAAGTTCAGCCCTATAAAATGGATCTATCATCAAGTCTGCCTCGATTCCTTGCTGATGAGTTAGATGTAAATTCAGCTGCTGCAGTTTCTGCAGCTGCCTTGCAGAGGGCAATTGAGGAGGCTGAAATGAGAATTCGTTTTGCAAAGGCATTCTTGGAGCGCGAGGCTCAAGGCTCTAGTAACTTGAGGTTTAAGGATACTTTGAAAGTGAATGTAGCAAAGCAGAATGTACTAGCGAATGAGATAGACAAATCCAAAGAAACTAAGGTGCATGAATGTTCTCCACCAATAGGCAGTGAAATTAAAGCTAGTAACTTTAGGCTTAATGATACTTTGAAGGTAAAACTAGCAAAGCAGAATGTACTAGTGAATGAGATAGACAAATTTAAACAAACGAAGGTGAATGAATGTTCTCCACCAATAAACAGTGAAATGAAACCTTGTTCTCCTATAGAAAGAAACAGTGTGGTAGAAACTGGTCAAGAGGCCCCAGTTGATGAAGACCAAATGAAGTTTGTCACGGACGGCGAAATCTATGAACGGAACAGTGACAATGCCTCAAACTCGATGAGAGGGGATGACAAGTGTGAAGAAGTAGAGTGGGAAGCGGCAAAGCACTTCAATCAACTTTTAAGTGGAGTTAAGAATAAATTAGCTAGCTTTATGTCCTGGCAGACTGAGACTGAGAAGAAAGAGGAGTCAGAGGAAATGGAAGCAATAATGAAGCTTCAGCAGCAAGCTGAAGAAGTTGAAAGTGATGTGAAATATCATGAGTTTTTTAATGAGACAAGAACCGAAAAGAATCAAGGCACTGCTACAAGTAGTGGCGATATGCATGTGGTAAACAAAATACAACTTGCATCAGAGGTTGTGGATCCAGAGGAAGATGAACCAATTAGGAGCTTTAATGTGAAGCAGGACAAATCTGGAAACGGAATAAAATTCATTCCATATACTGAAGGACCTATATCAGCAAATTTTCAATTCTTTGCTTTTAGGAATCAGAAATTTACTGATTCTCTTGATCCAGAAGTAGATGAGAAGAAGGGAGCCCAAGGAAGCAGAGAATCTGAGATTGAGAGTGGACAAGAGCAGGTGGTAAATGAGGCGAACAATGAAACCGTACCTTGCCAGAGTGAGAGGCAAGATGATATGTTAACGATTGACATAGGTTCTTGTGATGGAGAAAATGAGAAGATAGTTGAGGAGCCATGTTCACTGGCTCGGCATAAGATGGTTGAGGAGCCTTGTTGTATCCAGGCTGGGTATGAAAGCAATGATGTCGTTCATGAAGAGGACAATGACAGAAAACCGAGTGAAGATCTTCGAGAGGAGTCAGTAGACCACTCTCATGAGTGTGAAATCGTTAGAGAGAGAACTGATGATGGTGGTGAGAATGCGGTATTAAAGGAAGCTAGAAACCAGCATGAGAATGTGGAGACTGTAGAAGAAATTGATGTGGTGGGGGAAACGTGGAAGAATTTTGAAGCCTCTGAGGATGTAAATAGATGTATGGTAAATGAGAGGGTTCCAAAAGAAACCAATCACATTGAAGAGGTTTCTGGACAAACATATGAGTGGGAAGATTGTTCAATGACTTGGAATCCAACTGATCAAACAGTGGAAACTGCATATAAAGAGATTGTGGAAGCAAACTGCATCGCTTCAGATGAAGAGGAATGCAAAGAGATGGAAGATATTATTTCAAGCAACACCGGAGAAGGCTGTAAAGTTGTTGAGAAAAGTTCCAAGGATGAAGAACTAGTATCTCCCGATGAAGAGATTGAGAGAATGGTGGACATAGCTGATATTTCTTCTGAGCCTGAAATGGATGTAGAATGTCCAGTGTTTGCTCAAGAGACAAGTGAGTTTGTTGCAGAACTGCATCCTGCATTAGCTCAAAAGGCAAGTGACTTGATTGGGGCAGAGTCAGTGCTGTCATCTGTCTTAGCTGAAAGTACCATGGAACTCGGTGGGAATGGGATTAAGGAGGGTCTGAATAGCACCGATGGAAGCCTTCCACAAGAATATTTCTTTTCACCTGATAGTAGAACTGAAATTTCCTCTGAGAATAGGAAGACTGATCCGGAAGTGGTGAAATCTGAAACTCAGGATCATTTGGAAAATCAAACTGACCATTTGCATGAATCTGGAGAGAACCTGCACATAGAGGAGTTTGATACAGAAATTGACCAAGATGCTGAGAGATCTGGTGTTGAAGCAGTCCACAGGAGGAGAAGATGGTTCGATAACAGTGGGAGCATCATGACAGCTGAGCGGCCTAGTATTCTGGAAGGTAACCAGATTGATCTGGAGATAGATCAGGAGGTTTTGGATGAATCTGAATTAGCAGGAAGCGTAGAGATCCATGCTGATAAACTAGACAACAGTGCTACAGAGGTTAGAACTGCTACAGATGCTGATACTTCTTCCAATGGGGGCAGTAGCAGAATTAATGTTGAAACCACTCCGACGAGAAGAAAATGGTTTGTCAATAGAGGGGAAGAGGGAGTGCATGAGCCTGTCTCTCTTTTTGAAGGTATTAAAGTAGACTTGGAGGTGCCCCTTGAAAGCATGAATGAGTTGCTACTGCATAATATCTCAAGCAACCGCATTGATAAGTTGGCTACAAAATCTGAAGAATCTTTGCATACAGTGAAGTCTGATGTTTTAATTAACGAGGAACAAGGCAAGCAGAGTGGGGAAGCTGTTCCGAGAAGGAGAAGGTGGTTTGAGAGTGGAGAGAGAGTAGGATCAGGTCAGAAAGTAAGAATTAATGAAGATGTTGGGTTGACTGTGGAGGTTGATCAGGATACCAAAGCAAAGGAGGATACAGAGAAACATGGAAAAATTGGTAGCATGTCCATTCCACCAGAGAAGGATGCTGTACACAATAAAATGGAGCCAGTAAAGGAACTCCACAGTGACCTGGATGAATTGAACAGGAGGGAAAAGGAGAAAGAAAAAGAAAAACTAGCAGTTGAGAGGGCAATCCGTGAAGCTCGAGAAAGGGCTTTTGCCGAAGCCAGGGGAAGGGCTAGAAGAGATGCAGCAGAGAGACCAAATGTGGAGGCACGTCCGAGAGTAGTTGCTGGAGTTCAAGAAAAGCTGGGGAAGGTTTCTTCTGAGGCATTTTCCTCTATCGACAAGGCCTCAATGGAAGCAAAACTTAAAGCAGAGCGTGCTGCTGTTGAAAGAGCGACAGCCGAGGCTCGGGAGCGTGCTTTGCAAAAGGCTTTAACAGAGAAGGCTTCTCACAGATCAAGAGAACAGGTCGGAAGATCTTCTGAGAAGAATTCGTCGCTGGTAATCAATTAATCTGTGCTTTACTTTGTTATTGGTGCCTATGCTCTATGTAGTTATTTGCTGATCTCTGGTTTCAATGCAGGAGCCAAAACATCAGAGCTCAAGAAGTTCAGATTCTTCAAATAACAGCGGTATGTGTTCTGGTATTTTTAACTCTATCATGTTTAGTATTGCCTTGTGCTCAATAAGCAACATATGTCATTCAATCTGTGGAGTCCCCTATATTGCAGAGAAATTTGATGGAGATGATGTGGAATCATCTCAGAGGCGTAAAGCCAGATTGGAAAGGCAGAAGCGAACTGTGGAACGAGCAGTAAGTTCTGCTCCTTTTCTAATCATTAAAAAAGATACCTAGATGCATAAATATATCCTTCTACGAGCTTATATTCTTTCTTTATCAGGCTAATGCTCTTGAAGAGAAAAATATGCGTGATCTTCTAGCTCAGAAGGAGGAAGCTGCAAAAAATGTAAGGCATTTCTCCAGTCGGGCTATCTATTTGCTTACAATGGCAATGGTCCAAACTAAGTTACTCAGTAAACTGTTCTCTATTTCTTATATCTGCAATTGCAGCTGCAGCCTGCATATAACTTGCTCATACTCCCCCTGCCCCCTCACCCTCCCCCCCCAAAATAAAATGGCCTTAGGTAGTAGCCTCATTAAAGGTAATGGTAGATAGTGCACCGTTTGGGGATTTGGGAACTCAGGTTAGTTGCTTTTGAGTCTATTCAAAGTATCTTGAATTCATGATTCAACTTTCAATTGCAGATGCTGGCAGATTCTCTGCATGCTGAGGTCAAAAGGTGGTCCAGTGGAAAGGAAGGCAACCTGCGTTCTATGCTTTCAACCCTTCAATATGTAAGCAGAATTTTGAACAATGTGGTTGAATGTGTTGATCATGTAACAATTAGCAAGTCCGTACTGCTCAATTTCTCATATTTCTGTCTGCGCATAGTAGTCATGAATCTCGTGATCTGCTTTACTCCCTCTGGCGAATTTTCAACGATAATGCATAATAAATTTTTGTTTTGCTATATGTATCCCTTATCCCCAAGGAAACCTACAAACATTAAATACGTTTCTCAAGATAGTATTAACTTCAGAATTCATGACAAAATCACGTGCCGAACTGCGGATGAGTTGGTAATTGTTATTAATGCTAAATTTTTGTACTTCAAGCCTCTTACACATAGCCCTTAAGGCTATCCTTCTCCATAGAGTTACATTAGTATCTTATGCATAAACGGGTGCTCCTCTTGGTTTAAATCATACCTTTTGATGTGATACTCTTCCTTTTCCTCCGATATGATGGTTCAGGATTATACTGTGGCTATTTGGTATATGTTTTCCTCAATCAATCGTTACCTAATGACCATTGGTAGCCTGATAGGCATCATGTATTCATGTCCTGTCTGCCTATCTTCTGCACTTCTACTTGAATTCCAATTATAGTAATAAACAGTTTACCTCGAGCCCTGTTAAAATTTTATGAAGGATTTGCCTCAAATCTTTCAAATGAGAATTAATAGAAGCATGTGTTGCACATTTTTATGTGATTTTTTGTTCCACTTATTCTCTCTCCTCCCCCCCCCCCCCTTGTCCAGGTCTCTGGGATTCCTATATGTCTTCCTAATTTCAATCTAACATGAAACTTCTCCTACCTAGATAACTTTGACGACAGTTCATCTGATGCTCTTAACATACAGATTCTGGGTCCTGATAGTGGGTGGGAGCCAATTTCCCTTAATGATTTGGTGGCAGCTACTGCGGTCAGAAAAGCCTATAAGAAAGCCACTCTTTGTGTTCATCCTGATAAACTGCAACAACGAGGTGCAACCATCCAGCAAAAGTACATATGTGAAAAGGTTTTCGATCTTCTAAAGGTGCGTCTTAATTATGTGATCTTGTTTGCTTTGTTATCCAACATCATCTCATATTATACTTGTTTAAAGAGATGGGATAGGTTAAAATTAGGTAAAGAAGCTCATTACAAGAACTTTGAATCACTACCAAATGCCACAACACAAGTTCTTTGTTAGGCCAACTCCAGGAACTGTAAGTCGGATACATTATGCAAACTGTACGGACTGGAATCAGGCATCTGGATTCTTGCACTAGAAATGAGTCTGATGGGAAACTTTCAGTCACAGGATACTAGATGATCTTTCTTTTGCTTTATTGAATGCTCTGTTTGCTGAAAGGTTCAACACATTTCTGAAAGGGTCAGATTTAACGATGTCTCACTCTGGTTTTTTCTATGTACAGGAAGCTTGGAGCAAGTTCAACCCTGACGAGCGTTAATGTAGGTCTGCGCTAGGTGTCTTGTACTCTTGGTACCTTCACAGTAGCAACTTCTAGAGATTGTGAATATAAAATTTGCTGTCCTGACATTTGATACTATTGGTAAATTGTAACAAGTACCCAAGGCCATATATTTGGAACCAAGATTCTCAATCTCTCTGTACATTTGGAGTCAAGATTCTCAATCTCTCTGGTTTCAGTGACCACATGCTGGGTGGTAGTTGATGGCAATTGTTAGAGGGATTGCACTGTTGGAAAGACAATGGAGTGAGGAATAAATGACATACAAATCAAGATGCTATTCTCTCACATTCCACCTCCCTTTCCGGTGTAAGGATAAAAAGCCCTTCCACCTCTCAGCCAAAAGGGTGAAAACCATAACCGTCGAGTTATATATGCTTTGAGTCAAGGGATTGGATCTGAAGTCTGAACACTGGAAAAGTAAGCTTTCTTTTCTCATCTCTTGTCCTGTGAGGATTTGACTCATCTGTTGTTGCATCTGATCAGCCAAATTTACTAGAATTTATTGCTACTGCAGATTGATATGGGAAATGAAAGATTCTTTTGCAGAAAGTTTGCTTCTAAAGATGCTCATTCTTTTTCATAAAATCTTACGCATGGCGTAAAATTTCTGGTATGTGAAGGATATATGTAATTCACTTCTAACATTAGTGAAAATAAGTATTATATAAGACCTGGATGTATGCAGAAACGGCTTATAAAAAATCATTCGTTTCTTGAAGACCTTGAGGTTCTGACGTACCCTTTCCTTGGAGGCATTGGGAGCTTGCCAAATCGGTTTTTCATGGCGTACTTCTTTATTGCCTACTGGGGAATCGTGAGGAAAAAGGAGTGCCCCCACTTCTTCAGGTTTCATGTTGTGATCGGAATGTTGCTTGAGGTTGCATTTCAGGTAGTTGGTACTGTAAGCCGTTGGATGCCCTTTGTTGTATACTGGGGTAAGTTTAGCATGCACTTCTGGACAGTTGTGGCATTTGGTTACCTACCTGTTCACGGTGCTGGAGTTTATTAGACGGGCCCTTGCTGGGATATATGCTTATGTACCTTTTGTATGTGACACTGCTTACATCCAAATTCCCTATGATTAATACTTGTTCAGTAGAAGATATATGTCGCGCAAATGTGGAGCATACTTAAGCAGCTTGTGCAGAGAAAACTTTGTGAAAGGGATGAACATCCATCTGTTTGAGGTGTTATATTTAACTTCCTGCTTTTGCGCTGTCAGATTTGATTTTGTAGAATGTGGAAAGGCTGTAATGTTCTACCCAAAATAGGGCCATATTGTAAGTAAAGTTAAAAACTGTGCATATATAGATTCACTGTTGGGTTTTACGCATTTTGCTAGTGACGATATATGTGAGTTGAGCACTTTGTGCAAATGAAATTGTATTAAATGCTCCGTATTCTGGATGTTTCTGTAGATGGATGAAGCAAGATAAATTCAATATTATGCGCATATATGAAAGTACATTAATCATGACATTGAAGAGGATTTTTTGAATTTTTTAAATCTGCAATTGGGGGTGGTTGCATGATATTAGAATTCATTTTTTGTTTCTTTTTTTAAAAAAAAATTTCCCCGTTCAACCTCTTTCTTCTTATCAATACTAGCTCATCCTCTTTATCAGGATTTCATCCCCTTCATAATCACCTGACCTCCTTAATATGACACTTGAAAACGATACATTAGAATTCGAAGCAAATTTATTGATAATTGCCGAAGTTTTTGCATTTACACGTTTCCTAATTGATGGAAAGTTAACCCCATCAACATTTGTATGAAAATTGCGTTTAGTATGATTCTGAAACACCTAAAAGTTTCAGTTCTAAATTGCAACTTCGCTTGCATTAGTGAAACTATTTGCACTATTAAACGTAAGGGCACCGTGCAGATACTGGTACAGGAAAATTTTGCAATTTTCTTAACCAGAATATGTCACATTTGACATGCATCCACTGTTTGTCACACTTTTCTTCAGTGACTACTTCAAATAAATTGCTTTCTGCACTGTAAACAGCTCCAGCAGAAAGCTTTAATATTTCAACCCAAGAGGAAATAGAAAGGAGAAATGAGTAAACACAAGTAGAATCTTCATCATGATTTTAATCTAAAGGCGAGATTTTAGCCATTCAAAAATATGATCCGACTGCAAGCTCGTCATTTCATGATATGCGTACGCAAGATTCAGCTCCTCTTGAATGTGATGCACTAATTTAGATCCATATGGCAAAAGAATGTTGCTTTGCTTGAGCGCTTCTCTCCAAGGAGTCCCTCGCCCATCATTTTTCATATAACCGTTGGCATCTGTAAAACCTTTGTCATGGAACAATTCGAACAACTTGGTAGATGTGGTTTGATCTACGCCCGAAACTCTATCAGCTAGCCAATTTGGTGTGATTGGAAATTCCATACACTTGATCTCCTGAACTTCAATTCTCTTTTTTCTCAACATCTCGACATGTCGATCAATCTTCCTTCTCCTATCAACATCCTTAGGCATGTGCACAAAGAGGGTAGCAGGGTAGTCATCTGGGATGTTAACCATCTGGTCAAACAGTCCGGAAGCAATCATAAGAACAATACCCCTAAATTTTACCTTCGTGGCGAGAATGGAAAGAAAATAGCCACCAGAAGAAGCCCCTAAACCAACCAATGGAGATTCCACTAAATCATGTTTTTCTAACCACCATCTTATAATGTGTTTGACCCTAGATCCTTCTTTTCCATATGACCAACAAACATCAGTGCTTGTTATGACAATAACAGCAAATTTCTGAGCTAGAGCATCAAGGACAATCCGCTTTTCTTCAGGCAACCCCACACAGTTTGGACACCCAGGACTTCTATCCCAAAAGTTAAGGGCACTGCCACCACACCCATGAGCTATAAAAAGAACTGCCTCAGGATTAAATGGTATTTGCCAAATTACTTCTGCTTCTTTTATAGATTCCACAGTTGGGCCGGGAAGCACTTGCATTTCAAACCTTTGTGATGCATGAGAATATGTACTTTCATCTATATTTAAACTTTCCCTACTGCATAAAGCAAATAGCAAAGTGACAAAGATGACTAACCCCAAAACAGCAGCAATATTAGGTAAATGCCAGCTCTCAGCAGATCGGCATGGAATGACTGATTTATTTACTCTTCTGAGCATGGTCTACTGCAGAACTAAGATGACTAACCCCTGGTCCTCAATAACATATCCTCCTCTGAGCAGACTGCCATAAAATGAGTGGAATTGATATTGTTCCAGATTGGTAGAAGCTAAACCATACGATGGCTTCTTATATGAGTCACAGATTTACCATATCAGCCAAGAATATAAACAAATAAAATGCTAAAATGAAGGCCCGGCTACATCTTGAACAGCACATCAGACAATGGTTTTTTAATTTGTCACATCAAATAAACAAGCCAAGAATAAACGAAATGCTAATAACCTTTTCATGTCAATTATAAAGGCCAATCTACAAATTTGCATATCAAGAGCAGAACAGCAACAAAAAGTAAGATTATAATTGTACACATGAAACGGTACAATACCACATAAAAATCTAAAAAGAAGTAAGATTATGCTGATCTCACTCGTCAAGCATAGAGTAGAGAATAAGTGATAATGTAATCAGAAAACAAATTGATCAAAGTTCATCAAATTGAACAGACCTTTAATTCATGTAGCATAAACTGATAACTATATATAACAACCAAGCTTCCAGAGCTGATAATAAAACACACTTAACAACGGTAAACTGCATAATGACTTTGACTAAATTCCTAAAATTTGATACAATTCAATATCAGAAGCCTGTATTCTTGATTAAACTATCTAACTACAAACTCAATCCACAATACACAACTAAAATCACAATCTCACTCCACTTCTGATTACGAGCTCTCAATACCAAAAGCTACAAATACGAAGGAGACTAGAACAAATAAAAAAACAAAATGAGTGAAGAATTCGTAGCATTTACTTCAGCCCGTCAAAACATTTATTCCAAGTCATTTCATTTCACAATAAATTAATTAATCAACACTGGGAATTGTTTGGAAAACGAGTTCGTTTCTTTTAAAGACCATGTCTGGTGTAGCTCATTCTCTTCAACAAATCTTTGGCAAGTATAGGATTTGGACTAAATGCTATCCCGAAGGTTCCTTATGAGGACCAACACTACCGCAAAAGTTCATTATGGAGCATAGCTGAACGAACATATCTGGTCTTATTATGAGTAACCATCCTCCATCTTTACGTTGCCCATCTCTTATATTCAGTTCATAAACTAAGTCAACAAAACGAATACTTATTCATATCACAATAGCAGTCTCAAAGGTTGTTTCTCTAAACAATTATGTTTTCGCACAACGGCACAAGTCCAATACTCAAATGAAATCACTTTCATAGAATCATTCAAGAGCAATTCATAATCAACACATTCATATTCATTGCCATAACTACAAGTCAATTTTACTAACTCAAAACACATAGGCATCAATAAATGGTTTACTCAACCTAAAAGTTAAACTCATAATGCTAATTCCTTCCTCAACAATCCAACTTTCTCCATTATTCTTGACAACCAAAGGAGACTTAGCCCCATAATTTTCCTCCACAATAATAGTCTTGATCACAAACATAGCTTAAGCACCATAATTATTCTCCATGGGTCACTTCCACAACAACAATAATAATTAATATACTTGTCAACAAATTCCAAATGTAGAAACTAATTCAACGATCTTACATCAACATAAATTCTCACTAATCTAACTCCCCTAACTAGAAACCAAGATAAACTAGATAGTTAATATCCATTTTAAACCTAAAAAATTGAATAACCATCCCATCTACATGCTTACAACCCATTTTTTTCTATATTAATACCAAGACATAAGCTGATTTTTGCAAAATGATACGAAAGCAAGCTTGGAGGTATTCGTGGAGATTTTGGAAAGTGCTTGAAGATTCTTGGAAATTTTTTAGTTTTGTTAGGAGTCATAGTTTTTTTAGAATTATACATTTCTTAGTGTTTTAGTCTGCTTTTGTAAAGAATCCATCTTATAATGGAACTTTGAGGGTAACAAAAGTCTAACGTAATTAAGGATTGAATTCTCCACTTATACTTGGTTGCATTAGAATAAAAGTCAGAGATTTTGGATAAATTAAGAGTATTGAATTGTTTTAGATGAGCCTTGCTATTGTTTTCTTAGTTATTGAATAAACCACATAACTCTGACCTATGTGTTTCTTCTCAAAACCCATCCCTGTTACTTTTCAATTAGTTTTATCACTTAAACTTAGTTTTGATAAATTGCCTTCAAAATCCGAATTTAGGCAACTAGATTCACATCACAAACAAAACAGAAATTAAAACTCAACATAGAAGGAAGTTGCAAAACGAGTTTCAATTCATAAACTAATTAAGTTGTCAAAATCAAAATGAACAAAATGAACTCCATATAAACTGATGCAACTAAAATAAGAATAAAAAAGGAGAAGCAACATCCATGCAGCATGACAACAACACCACAAAAGAAAAAAAGCAGTTGCGGTAGCTTAGTGAGGGGTAAAAATTGAAGTTTAGAGATTAACAATCATCTCAAGAGTCTAAAGCAAGTTCAGGTGATAGAATTCATAATGAGAAGTCATTGTTAAACTCAAAAATACACTACATTCGATCAAAATTTCAAGAACATGCTATTGCTGAGAAAGAGAAACTAAAATTCACCTTAAGCAAAGATTTACATTTCCGCAGCGGCACTGCAACAAATTCACGATGATTCCATCGTCAACGGATCGTTGCTCAATTAGCTTCTCACTTCTGGCTATTCGATCTTCAGTAGATGTCGTAAGACATTGACACGCCAACCTTAGATTTATAATGAACGGGGTCCAAAAATGTCTTGTCCGAAAATATTTGAATTTTTTTTAATAATGTAAAAGTGGGTTTTAATTTCAGAAATATGTCAAAAAAAAAAATTCCCAATGAACCGTTCAGGTAGGACGGTGCACGAGAATTTTTTTTTCTACTTAAGTAAAACCGCTACTACGAATAGCGGTTTAGTCTTATAAACCGCTACTACGAATAGCGGTTTAGTCTTATAAGCCGCTACTACGAATAGCGGTTTAGTCCAAAAATCTCTTGTCCGAAAATATTTGAATTTTTTTTAATAATGCAAAAGTGGGTTTTAATTTCAGAAATATGCCAAAAACAAAAATTCCCTACGTACCGTTCATGTAGGACGATGCACGAGAATTTTTTTTTTCTACTTAAGTAAAACCGCTACTACGAATAGCGGTTTAGTCTTATAAGCCGCTACTTCGAATAGCAGTTTAGTCTTATAAGCCGCTACTCAAAGTAGCGGTTATTGGTCCCTGAACCCCCCAGTCCATAGCTTGGCGCTGAGTGATATAAACCGCTACTTCAAGTAGCGGTTCATTATGATATGTGCTTGAAACATTTTTTTGTACATATGTGCTTGCAATATTTTGCCCAGGTAAACCGCTACTTGAGATAGCGATTTATGTGTATAAATCGCTACTGTGAGTAGCGGTTTACGTGGGCAAAAACAAAAAAAAAAACAGTTTCTCGCGTGCCATCCTACGTGGACGGTACGCAGACATTTTTTTTTTTGGCCATATTTCTGGAATAAAAACCCACTTTTGCATTATTCAAGGAAAAAATTCGAAAATATTTTGAGGGAGAAATCAAGAAAAAGAAAAGAAATAAGAAATTTAAACTCGAAGTGAGCATGTGACATTATTTATTGGCTAGCATGTCTAAGTGTATAATAGGAAAAAAAAATGGTTACTTTTGTTGTAATATTGTAGGTAAACACTGAAGGGATAAATACGGCGCTGTATTTTTGCTGCTTAAGATAAGACGTTTTACTGCCTACAGCAGTGATATGTTGTATCACCGGGTGAATTATTCACCCGACACTATATATACCGCAATTTGCAGGAGAAAATGATACATAACTACAGATAGCATTCTCTCTCAACCTTGCTTAAAATCTCTCTAAATTACAACATGTTATCACCATGAATTCGCTCTACTATCAAAAGGTAGTTCTTCTTAACTGCTAATATTTTTTTAAAAAAAAAAAATGGATCACCAATGTAATGGGATCAATACTATTCTAATTTATGTATTTCTTTGTAGTATATATTTTATTGTAGAACGTAATAGTGTACCTTGCACCACAAACCCGGCAGGAGGAAGTGGTAGTACACCCCCAACGCCACAATACTCACGTTAATAGCCATGTCGGCGAATGTCGGCAAACAACCGTCCCGAACCTCAATGATAACCCTCCTCCGAAACCATCAACTAAAATCCGACAAACTCCTAACAATAATAAAAGGAGTAGGAACGAGACAGGTCCTTCCGTCAGCAGCAAACGACGACAAAGTAATTAACTGGCGTGTACCGGCTCGACCGCCGCCAAGCAAGTCGCGCCACCTTCATGGAGGGCAAAGACCTTGCATTTTAAAGCCGCCTATATGGACGGACTATATGGAGGGGCTATTCTGTTGAACTTGCCGCCTAAATGGACGGGTTCCGCCGCATGGATGGATGGCTAACACTACAAAAAGGAAGAATTTTTGGCCGAAAATAACTATAATGGTGGAACTACCTGCTATTTATTTTCTTTGCTATTTTTTTCCCCATAGAAATCATGTTTTTTTTGTAAAACAAAAAAAAAAGGGTGGGAAGAAAACTTTTGTGACTATGTACAAGAAAATGGTAGAAGAAGTAGCTAAACTCCTTTGTTGCACCGAAAACACCTTATAAGTAGCATTAACATGATATTAACACATTACACAGTACATATAATATTATCACATTAAGTTACAATCATGACAACATATCAGCAACATTCACTATAATATACATCTCAATTCATACATCTATACTAACTAGCATTTCTGCATAGATTTTAGCATTTATTTTGGGCATGCATAATCATTCACTTATGCTTAATTACAATTTTATACGCAACATAATGTGCGTGGAACAAAAAATTTCATTTTTGAATTGACATGTTTTTACATGTAAAACCGTAGATTTTGAACTACTGTGTTCTTTAAAACAAAATTATAGTGAAATTAATATGTTTAAAGAGTAGAGTGCTAATGTTTTATAACTATTGTCACTACCTTAATTACCATTCCTTATATGATAGAAATTGTAAATAGTAGGCAATAAGCAGTATTTTATGAGTTGCATAAGTTTGATATTCTGTAAAATATATAATATGCGGTGAAAATATAATGTTATTATTATCAATTTGTTAACCATTTTTGACTTGAAGATTCTCATATTATCAATGGTCTTGAAATTTTTGTGTGTAAAGCTTTTCAATCAAATTCATTTTTTTTTACTTGTGTCTTAATTAGGTAATTATTTGTTTTAATCTCAACTTGTCGTTTAATATGGAAATAGCTTATATCTTCTTTCTTTCCTAATATTTCTTTTTCTTAAGGGTATTTTTGTATTTTCAAATGAGGACACCATGCCTCCCCCCTTCACTTATATAATAAAGATATATTAAAAGGCGTTCCTAAGAATGTATATGTGCCACGTGTCACCCTTCCTCATCCAATAATATTCTATTTACGTCTTTCTCATATATATAGTAAAAAAAAGAAGCATTGTTTATGTAAAGATTCGAACCCACAACCTCAAGTATGAGAGTAAGAAATCCAACCATTACTCCACCATATCATTATTGATTTTGTAATCAAAATTAATGATGACATATGAATGGAAAGCGTTTGAAATACATATAATGAATAAGATGACTTTTTTAAATGAGGATGAGAATACTTATTTAACTACTAATAAATTATAGCAAAGAGAAAATCTGGGGCATCGTCCGGGCCTAAATACTAGTTCTTTTGCATTCAGCGTTACGCTCATACACTGTCTTTTCTTTGACATAATTATATTATCATCATTTTTTGTGTTATTCCCTACTTGTTATTATTATATAATCAGTAACACAATTTAGTCAATATGCCATAATCAAGCGTATTACACAAAATATTAAAATCAGTCATACATAAAAAAAAAATTGTTTTTTTTTTGTCTTCTACTGCATACACATACTGATGTATCACATGCATGCACTATATTCTAGTTACTTCTAAGTCTATTTTTATGAAAACAAAAAAAAAAAAAAAAAAACAAGAACCAAAAAAAAAGGGAGTAGAAATGTGACTAGCTTTATATATCTCAAACCATTAGTTATAACCTATAATTGTAATTCTTATGGTGAATTATTACATATACTCTATTTTTTTTTTTTGGTTTTTGTCAAAATGTTACTTAAAATTTACGTATTACTTACTAGTATATATTTTACCTATTAAATATGTTTAGTGTTTTTACACCATTATAAAAGGGACTTTAACCCTTCCCATTTTTTTTCATCTGTCTCCCTTACTCACTTCTACCACATAAAATTTTCTCTCTCATCAAATTTCACAACTTCATCTCCATCATTTTCGACCACCATGTACAATGGCAAAGACCGCCGCCCGAAAAACAATACACCAGATCTCCTGCAATCTTTCAGATAGTTGAATGTTTTACTGGAGAATGATACTTATAACAGTTTTAGTAGGGATTATCATAATTTTATTTTTTCATATTGTAAAACGCAATTATAATGCTTAATTATGTAATTTTTTTTATTTAATATGCCACTAATGAATGTGATTCTCTTTTTTACGGACATGATAGTCACATTCTAATCAAACATTGTCATAATCTCGAAAAACAAATTGTAGCCTTTTATGTATATTTAGTGTTCACCTTTCATGTTATAATCATGTTTCAAACCCCTAACCTCTTGAACGGTTAAGGATTTTCGGACCACTATGGCTTCCATTCCAGTATGATTTTTTTATGCATTAATTTTCTACTAATGCTGTTAAAACATCACATGAACTCAGAAATGGTTAAACTTGCAAACCGAGACTTTGAGATCCTTGAAGCTTCGGGCCAAATCTATCTAGAATGGAGGGTGGATGCAAAAGCTTATCTAAAGTCGCTTAGCCTCGACCATACCATCGTCGAAGGTGGTACCCTACCCCTTTAGAGCAAGCAAAAGCACTAGTGTACCTTAAACACCATATACATGAAGAGATCAAATCTGAATATATTATTGTGGAAGATCCCAAAGAATTATGGGATAACCTAAAGGATCAATTTGAGCATTTACAAAGAATTATTGCTCCAAAGGCCCAACATGAATGGTCCGTGCTCAGCTTCTAGGACTTTGCATCAGTACGCGAGTACAACTCTGCGGTACTTCGCATTACCTCACAACTAAAGTTGTGTAGAGAACCTGTATATATATGAACGAGCCATGATTGAGAAAACCCCTCTCCACTATGCACGCAAATAATGTTGTTCAATAAGAACAATACCGTGAAAGATGCCACGAAAAATTTTACGACTTAATTGCCATCCTTTTGGTCGCAGAACAGAACAACCAAATCCTGCTCTCAATTCATAATCAAAGGCTAGCAGGTACCAGCGCACCAGCAGTTAAAACAAATGCAACTAGAGGTGGCAACGCTGGAATAAGTGGGGAGGTAACTCAAATCATAATGGCCAGTTTAAAAATAGGGGTAATGGAGAAAGAAATGAATGTGGCAGAGGAAGAGAACAAGGACGCCAAAACTGGCACCCCAATAGAGGACGCGGAGGAAGAAACTCCCAACAAAGGCCACAAGAGAAATGTTTTAAATGTGGCATTCAAGGCATTGAGCAATGAATGCCGCACAACCAAAAATCTTGTGGATCTGTACGTGGCCTCTACTAGGGGTCAAGGGAGACGTGGTGAAACAAATTTTGTCACTGAAACTACTTCGCTCCCTGACCTTAATGTAGTTGATTACCTCATGGAAGATGTTTCTAATGTCTAGCCCTCATATTCCCCCTAGACTAACCTAAGATGTTATTTTATCACTTTATTTTATGTAATCCTCTCTTACTTTTCCTTGAATGTCCCTTGTATTTTATTTTCTGATTTCATGATATCGTACCATGTAATGCACCTATCTACATGAATAAATTTGTGTGTCATGTTCTGACAAAGTTATATTTTTATGAAGATAATGACAAACAAAGGCGCTCAACAATGCCTGATTGATAGTGCCACTACACACACCATCCTGAGTAACAAGTCATACTTTACTCAACTCAAGCCACAAAAGGGCGACCCCAACATCATTGCAGGCACTGCAAAGATGGTTGAGGGCTTATGAAAGGCATGCATAGTGTTACCAAAGGGAACACACATCACTATAAACAACGCATTATATTCAGGTAAAACTCAAAACAAATGGTTACCACATGGAAACTGTAATCCCCGTAATTTTATGGATTTTATAATTATATTTTAGTATTTATATATTTATATTTAAACATAATTTAGTTTGAAAGGATTTATTTATTTAAAGAAGGTTGACTATTTTGAAAGTCAAAGAAATTATTTTAAGGATTTAAGGAAGTTAAAAATATTTTATTTAGGCATGCTTAGGAAAAAAAAGTTTGAAATACTAATTTGATTTGGAAAAAAAGTCTAAATGGACTTGAGGAACCCAAAATTATAAGTAGATTAGGAAAATGATTTATATTGATGTTAGGAGTTTTAATTCATTTATCCTATTCATCTTCAAATTCTATTTGAACCCAATCTCCTTTTCCTAATCCCAGAAGGAAAAACCTCTTTATAAATACCTTAATACCCAATTATTTTACCACACAAGATTTATTTTTCTCTCTCCTCACACTCAAAAAGTCGGCCTTCCTTGTTCTGTCTCTCCTCATGTTTTTTCGGTTTTTCTTATTCTCTCAAGTTTTCTTCTTCTTCAAGTAACGTTTCTTCTTCGACAAGAAGTGTCACCACTACGGATGACAACGGGTCAGATCTGGACCGGGTCCAGGTGGACCCGGATTCAGATATGTTTTCAGACCCTGGATCCAGATCCGACCCGGATCCATCGGGTCTAAGGAAATTGGACCCGATCCATATCCGACGGATCTTGCAGATCCGGGTCCAAAACGGATCCTACTCATTTCATGCAATTTCTTTAAATTCAACCCTAAACAAATCAAATTCACTCGAATTCAACCCTAACAACCGAAAACAACATCTTAAACACCACAATACAACCACAACAAACAATAACTTTCAACAACAAAGTCGATTCAATCAAAAACCGAAACCCTAAACCTTAAACATATCATACCAAATCAAAACCCTAGAAAATCAATCAACTAATACAATTAGTTAACAAATATCCGCTAATTAGTTAGAAATGATGAGAGAGAAACTCTACCTTCTCTCTAGGTTTTGAATACTGAAATTACTGTTCCATTGAACCTCAGCGTTTTTGCTGGACGATGGCGAAAGGTTCTAAGAAGGGTAATAACAGTAAGGAGAATCATCATTCTAGTAAGAATAAGGAGATTCAAATACAGAAGGGTAAAGTGGTGGGTATTCCTCAATCTGGGATGCAAGGAAGAAGAGAAGTGTTAATGAAATCCAAGATGTTAATGCTTTAAGTTGGACATTAGAGGAAGGTGAGATTGAGTCTCATGCTTTGATTGAGATGGCGGCTTCGGAGCAGGATCGAGCTAGTTTTGAAGCTAGAAGAAGTCTGGTAGCAGACTGGGTAGCATCAGTGAGAACACCAATTAGACCATCAGGTGGTGGAGCTGTGCAACCTTCTCCACATCCTATGCAGCAGTTGGCTAGTAACCCAGGTAACTCTAAGACTTGGAGCTCTTTGGTTAGTAATAGAGAAGATGGCATAGACTTAAATCATGGGGGGAATGCTGAAGTTAGTCCTAATGAGGAAGAGTTAGTAAGGATTACAGAGGAAGACATACAATCGGAGGTAGAGTATTGGAGGACTGCACCAATATGTTACATCATGGGGGTTAAACCACCTTTCAGAATCATTGATGGGTTTATTAGAAGAGTGTGGGGGAAATTTGGAGTGGATAAGGTTGCAATGGGAGAAAATGGTGTTTTTGTGGTTCGATTTCATAATATGGAGGATAAGAATAGAGCTTTGGAGAATGGCCCTATACTGTTTGATAGAAAGCCAGTTATTATGAAGCATTGGGCACCAGATGTGGACCTTAGGAAGGAGGATGTTAAGGTGGTTCCGACTTGGATTCGGTTGTTAAATCTGCCATTAAAATACTGGGGCCAACAAACCTTACATAAACTGGTGAGTAAGGTTGGGAAACCTATTAAAACTGATCGGGAAACAGCTCACAAGGATATATTGGAGTATACAAGAGTTCTTGTGGAGGTCAGAGTGGATCAAATTTTCCTAAGGAAATCTCATATGTGAATGAGAAAGGGATTGTAGCTTTACAACCTGTACACTATGAATGCAAACCTATCACTTGTCTGGAGTGTAGGGGAATAGGGCACACTTAGGAGGAGTGTAGGCAAAAGAAGATTGAAGTGGCAAAAAGGGCTAATTTGCCTAAGAAAATCTGGGTTCCAAAGAAAGTGGTAGTAGAGAAAGCTATTGAGGCAGGTGGAGCTAAGGAGAGTCCTATACCTCAGGTGGGAACTAGCAATGGGTTCTCTTGCTTAGCTACAATAGCAGAGGTCCTTGTGAAGGGAACATTGAAGAATAGGAGGTCCAAGGTCAGGTGAGCCCAGAAGGGCAGGTAAAGAAGAATGCTGATGATACTAATGTAAGGCAGGAAGAAGGGAAGTCCATACCTCCTAATGGATAGATTGGGGTTCTGGAATACCAGAGGTCTCAACAACCCACTGAAACATAGTGATTTTAGATGGTTTCTTAAACAGAATAAAATAGGGTTGTGTGGGCTTCTGGAAACTAGGGTGAAGAGTGATAATTTTCCTAAAGTATACTCTAGAGTGTGTGAAGGGTGGAGTGTAGTGACTAATTATCAGCAGCATAGAGGAGGTAGAATATGGGTAATATGGTTACCAAATATGTTTCACTTGAATGTCATTGAGTGTCATGCTCAGTTCATACATTGTAGGGTGGAGCACAGATCATCTAATAAGACATTTTGTATTACTTTTGTGTATGGTATGAATGATGCCCAGGATAGAGAGGAGTTGTGGAATAGGCTTTCTATTGTTAGTTGTATGGTAAAGGAGGCTTGGGTGCTGGTTGGTGATTTTAATAATGTGTTACACTTAAATGAAAGACTGGGATCTGCAGTTACATTGGCTGAAGTGAATAGCTTTAGAGAATGTATGAGAGTCTGTGATCTTAATGAGCATCAAACTGAGGGGCCTTTTTTCACATGGAGTAATAAGTAGGAGGGGGAAGGGAGAGTTTGGTCTAGAATTGATAGAATCATTGCAAATGATGAATGGGATATTAAGTGGCCTAATGCTGTTGCTAAATTTTTACCTGAGAGTGTTTCAGATCATTGCCCATGTGTAATTTATCTTGAACAGGTTGAGGCTGTGAGGCCTAAGGCATTCAGATTCTTTAATATGTGGGCTGTTGATGATGAATTTTTGTCTAGGGTGCAAGGAGTGTGGAGTGAGAATATCTCAGGGGTGCCCATGTACAAGGTGGTAGTGAAGTTAAAGAAGTTAAAAAGAGTGTTGAAGGATTTAAACAAACGAAAATATGATAATATTGAGATTACAGCAGATGCAGCAAAGCAAAGAATGCTCACATTGCAGGAAAGTTTACAGCAGGAGCCTACTAATGTGAGGTTGCATAAGGAGGAATCAGAAGCAAGAGTGAGATATAATGCTCTACACAAAGCTAGGTGTAGTTTTTTGCAACAGAAGGCAAAACAAGAATGGTTGAGTAAAGGGGATCTGAATACACACTGCTTCCATGCTTGTTTGAAGAAGCGGATGATGCAAAATCAAATCAGCAGAATACAAGACAAACAGGGGGTCTGAGGAGAAGAGAAGAGGGGAATTGAAGATGCTTTCATGGAGTATTATCAGGAGCTACTAGGCACAACTGTTCCAGTGCAGGCTCATGTTAGCAAAACCATTATCCAAGAAGGTAATGTGGTTACAAGAGAGCAGCAAGAAGCTTTATGTGCCATTTTCACCAATGAAGAAATCAAGGAGGCCATGTGGTCAATTGAAGAAAACAAGGCTCTTGGGCTTGATGGGTATAGCAGCTGTTTCTTTAAGAAAGCCTGGACTTGTGTAGGCCCTAAAGTGTGCAATGCAGTGAAGAATTTTTTTCATACTGGAATATTGTTGAAGCAAGTAAATGCTACTAATCTATGCCTTATACCAAAGGTAGATCAGCTTATTGATGTTACTCAATTTCGTCCTATTGCTTGCTGCAATGTACTCTACAAGATCATCTCTAAACTGATGAGTAATAGGCTCTCTCAAATTCTTCCAAGTCTAATTGATGAAGTACAAAGTGCCTTTGTTGCTGGAAGGAAGATTATGCACAACATTTTAATCTGCCAGGATATGTTAAAACAGTACAAAGGACTTCTCAACCTCCTAGATGTACTCTGAAAATTGATTTAAGGAAGGCCTATGACTCCTTAAACTGGGAGTTCATTAGAGAGTTATTGGAGGGGCTTAACTTCCCAACAAGATTCATTACTTGGGTCATGGAATGTATGACTAGCCCAAGTTACTCTCTCTGCATTAATGGGGAAACATGTGGTTTTTTCAAGGGTAAGAGAGGGCTCAGGCAAGGAGACCCCATCTCTCCCTTACTGTTTGTAATTGCCATGGAATATCTTACCAGGTTAATGAAGAAAATGGGTAAGAAAGATGAATTTGACTTCCATCCCAGATGCCAAAGGCTTCGACTAAACCATCTTATCTTTGCTGATGATTTGATGATGTTTAGTAAAGGTAATGTGCAGTCAGTAGTGCTCATGGTGAGAACTCTCAAGGCTTTTGCTCAAGTCTCAGGTTTACATGCTAATCCTTCCAAGACTGCAATATATTTTGGGAATGTTAAAGAGGAAATTCAAGATAGGATTGTTCAACTCACTGGGTATCAAAAAGGACAATTTCCTTTTAGATACCTCGGAGTGCCTATTACATCCAAAAGGCTAGCTGTAGCTGATTGTGATGTATTAATAGATAGGATTCTTCATAGAGTGATGTGTTGGAGTTCCAGACATCTATCTTATGCAGGAAGATCAGTTCTAGTTCACTCTATTCTGTTGAGCATCCACACATACTGGGCTCAGGTGTTCATGCTACCAAAGAGTGTGCTAAAAAGGATAGTGCAAATATGTAGAGCTTTTTTGTGGGAAGGGAAAGTTTTCCTAACTAAAAGTCCTCCAGTTGCTTGGGAGTGGGTTTGTAGGCCCAAAATATATGGAGGTCTTGGAACTCATGATTGTCTAACATGGAACACATCAGCTATAGGGAAGTATATTTGGCAGGTGTCTCAAAAAGAAGATGTCCTTTGGATTAAGTGGGTGCATAGTGAGTATATCAAAGGAGCTAACTGGTGGGAGTATAAGGCTCATACTGCTGCAAGTTGGGTGTGGAAGGTGATTTGTAGAATAACAAGTGGTTAAATTCAGATAAATACTACACTGTTAAGCTTGGTTATGAATGGCTAAAAGGACCACAAATGAAGGTGGGATGGCATAATTGGGTGTGGAGAAGCTTTAATATACCAAAGCATTCCTTTATTGCTTGGATTGTGATGTTAGGCAAATTGAAGACTAGAGATAAGCTTAAAAGTGCAGGTGTTATACAAGAGGGTTGGTGTCCTATGTGCTCTAATGAGGAGGAGACATGTCAGCATCTCTTCTTTACACTAGGGGAAAAAAAGAAAGGGCTGCGCGGGAAGGGCTGCGCTTTCTTCATTACGCAGCCCTTCTATACAGTAGGGCTGCGCTTTTAAATAAAACGCAACCCTTCGTTAAAGTAGGCTGCGTTTTAATAGAAAAGCGCAGCCCTGTTTTGTAAAGGGTTGCGCTTGTTTAAAAAGCGCAGCCCTACTGTTACAAAAGGGCTGCGCTTTTTAAAAAAGCGCAGCCCTACTCTTACAAAAGGGATGCGCTTTTTTAAAAAGCGCAGCCCTTCTATGGGCTTTTTTTAAAAATAATAATTATGCAACCATCTTCTCTCTCACACGCCTCCCTCTTCTCTCACTTCTCTCTCACATGCCTCTCTCTCTCTCACGCCTCCCTCTTCTCTCTCTTCTCTCTCAACCTCCCAGACAAACAAAAGCTCAAAAATTACAGGTTAAATCTCGTCGGAATCCAAAGCGAAATCAACCCGCAAAAATTACGGGTTAAATCTCGTCGGAATCCAAAGCGAAATCAACTCGCAAAAATTACGTTTTAATTTTATGAAAACTTTTTTAGATCTAGAAATCGTATTTATTTTTATGAAAACTTTTAGATCTAATTCTTTTAATTTGTTCGAGATACATCTTTGAAATCGTTGTTGCTTGTTTGCAAAAATTACGGGTTAAATCTCGTTGTTGCTTGTTTGCGGTGGTTTAGTAGCTTTATGGCTCAGCGGTGGTTCAGTAGCTCAGCGGTTCAGCGGTGGTTTAACGGTTCACCGGCTTTGTGGCGTTTCAGTGGGCTTCAATTTTCTTTATCTTTAAGCGGTGGTTTAACGGTTCACCGGCTTCAGTGACTTTTCGGTTTTGGATTCCGACTGTTTGTGCCCAAGAATGGTAAGTCTGAATTTCCCTGTTGTTTCAGCGACTTTTTGTGCCCAAGAACGATGATGAACAAGAAAAGGAGGAATTATTTTAGTTTTTGTTTTATTTTTTTCATTTTCGTTCTTCTGTATTTTAGTTTTAGTTTTTGTTCTTTTTGTTAATTTTCGTTCTTATGTATTTTAGTTTTAGTTTTTGTTTTTTTTTTTCATTTTCGTTCTGCAATTATGAACCAGATTTATTGTTGTTGTAATTTAATTTTTAATTTTTCTTAGATCTGGCTTCGTTCATATCATTTCTTAATTTTTCTTTTTGTAATTTATTTGTTTAATTATAATATTTACTGTTCATAATATATTCATCTATTTTTGCGATAATATATATCTGGTTGAATATCTGTTTTTGTGATTTTGTTATAATTTTATCAGTTTGGAATTGATATTTGACATAAAAAATGCAAAAAAAAAATTTTTTTTTTTTTTTTGGATCAAAAAGGCTGCGCTTTTAACAAAAAAACGCAGCCCTTCATGCTTAAAAGGGCTGCGCTTTTTAGGTAAAAGCGCAGCCCTTTTAAGCTTAAAGGGTTGCGCTTTTTAGGTAAAAGCGCAACCCTTCGTTGTGAAGGGCTGCGCTTGTAAAGCGCAACCCTACTTAAAAAGTGAAGGGCTGCTATTAAAAGGGATGCTGTCAAAAAGCGCAGCCCTAAGGGCCTTTTTTAGCGCAGCCCTTCCTTATTTTTCCACTAGTGTTAGATGCCCCTGCAGTAGGTCTATTTGCCAAGGTATCTTGCAATGGATGGGGATGAATATGAGCCAGCAGGAAATTATTTGTACTTCATGGAAGAAGTGGGGAAGGAAGTTTAGAACCAAAAACAAACAAAAAGCCAGCTATGCTGTGTTAGCTGCGCTGGTGTACTACATCTGGGAATGCAGGAATCATGCACTATGGTATGAGGCTGTGAGAAGACCTGAGAAAGTCATCAAGGATATTAAGAAGTCTATCTGTAATAAATTGAAGTATTGTGTGAGAAATGGTCTAATGCTGATAGAATGTGGCTAGATCAATTATCATTAGACTGTAATTAGTTTAGTGGCTTCTCCTGCTGCTATCTGTTTTGGTAGTTTGTGTGGGATGCTTGTATGTTGCTTGGCTTTGTGGCGGCACTGTATTGGGATTTTGGTAATAAAAGCTTACATTTTAACAAAAAAAAAAAACCCTAGAAAATCATCAATATCAAATAAGATAACAAGAAAAACATCAAATTTCGAATTGTAAACCGGAATAGAGAAAAAGACGTACGGAGAGACAGGAGGAGGGAACCGCGGTGGAGAAACGTGCACAGGAATGCCGGAACTGGTGGAGAAACGTGCGCAGGAACCGATGGCCGGAACTGCTGGAGACTGGAGGCGGGCGGAACTGGCCGGAATGACAGACGACTGTACAAGTGAGAGGAAATGCGAGTTAGGGTTTAGAAGTAGTTTGCAGGACCGCATGAGAAGTTAGATTAGAAAATTAGGAGTTAGGAGTTTAGGACTTAGAACTTTAGAAGTAAAATGGAGGGAGGCCCAGGCGCCCAACCAGCCGCCCAAGCCAATGTTTTTTTATTTAAAAAAAAAAAACAGATCTGCGGATCTGGGTCTGGGTCTATTGTACAGATCTGGACCCGAATTCAAGATCTGACAAGTGGACCCGGATCCAACGGGTCCATAATTTTAGGATCCAGATCTGAAAAAACGGATCCGGGTCCACTGGTCCGGGCCGGGTCCGGGATCCACTGCCATCTCTAGTGACCATACCTCCATAATCACAACTTTCTCAAGAGCGCCACTGCTGCAGCGTGTCCTTATAATTTCCGGCGCCTTCCTTGTTCTTTGTGCTTTGATTTGTTGGTTAATTTCTTTTCTTCTTCCTCAAGTTTCCATTAAAGATCATGTTTTTATGCTTTATTTTAATACTAATCATGATTATTAACTTTAAATTAATGTTCTAATGATTAATCTTATTCATATATATTATGTATTAAAAGAATAAAATTTCACATTTGTTTATTATTTTTAGATTTAGTTTTTAATTATCAAAGCATGGATTTTTAGGGTGCTAGCTAATTATTGGAAAATCATAGTATCATGTTATAAACCATGAGATTGTTTTAAATTATGGATTTAAGCATGTTTATGTATGTTTAAAGAGAGATTTACAATTTTATAAGTTGCTGGAATTTTAGAAAGGGGTTTAATAATGGAGTTTTAAGGATTTTAATTACTAGTATGGTAGTACTATGCTAAATATTAAAAGTAATTGAAGTTTTAATAGTAAAAATAACTTTTGAATATTTTAAAGGGGGTTTAAAGTATTTTAAAGTTGCTGTATTTTATTTAGAGTATTGATTTTTGTTTATATTGATTATTTTAGGTGGAGAATATTCAGTAGGTGACTTTTAAGGAATTAAAGGTGGCCTATCAAATGGTTTACACAAGGTACGTACATATCTATGTGTTATGTGATATAGTATCATGATTTAAGAAGAAAAAGCTATAGTATCATGTACAGGAACTTTATAAGTTCATATGTGATTTCTAGTATATATGATTGGATTTTACATGTTTTATGCCTGTGTGCAAACATGTTAATTGTGAGATTGATTATGAGTTAAAGATTATCATGTTTGTATGGAATTTTTGTTGCAAACATGTGGATGTGAAGTTTAACTATTAGTTCACATGAGGGAATTAATATATATTATTGAGATTGAATCATGTTTTATCATGTGTTCCCTTACAGTATTATTTTCACTACTTTATAAGAATCGTGGGCCTTATTTGATAAGTTGACAGGTTATGCCTTTGAAAGGTAAGATTGATTGTTGGCTAGGTTCAACAATTAAGAAAGATTGAAATTAAAGAAAGTAATCTTTGACTGTAAGTTGTGTGATCACTTATTAAATCCTAAGATAAAAGAGAAGTTCAATTGTGAATTTGATTTGATATTTCTGTGTTACTTGTGTGTGTGTGTGTCATAACAAGTAATAAATTATAAATCATGTAAAGTATAACTTGGATAGTAATAGAATTTAGATTGGTGCACGTCTAGAGTTGGACAATCAGAAGTTGGAGTACATGGTTGTAGCCCATGGTTTTTTCTGGGAGATGGATTGATCACCATCCCTATTATTTTCAAAAGGTTCCTCGATATATATCGCTGGTCATTCTGAAATACGGATTTGCGACCGTATTTCGTCTTCGTAGGTGAAGACAAGTTTAGATAAGACAACTCAGGTCCAATAACTATCCATGTAAAGCAATAAAAAGATGTTTAGAGTTTAGTTCAGTAGAAGTTATCTACAGAATGTTATATTGTTACATTATTATTTATCCCTGTATATTATTTATTAGTATCATGTCAGGAATGTTTATGTAATACTATGTAGTGCTCAGCTTTGCTGATTACGTGCTTATTTTGTGATTGTTGATCATGGTTTTGCCTTATTGATCTTGTGATGACCCATTTTGGTGAGCAGATTCTTTAGAGCATTGACATTTACAGGTTGGCAGATGTTGCATAATTGGGAATCTGGGAACGGAGAGCTTGTGTAACCTATTATTATAATTTCCGCCTTAGTAGGAACATGTTATAATAAGTTTGATTTAAGTAGACATTTATAGAGTGTTTGGTTTTAAGTACTATTTACTTATTTATTTATTATATCAAAGTATGAAGTTTAGTTATACATGTTTTCCGCTGCAAAATTCTGAATAAGCCGATACGTTATCTCACGGACAATAATGCTTTGGTAATTCTCTATGTTTTATATTGAAAAGGTATTTCTGAAAAGGGAGAATTATTGGGGTGTTACAAAGTGGTATATGAGCTTTAAGTTATTTTCAAAACTTTTAGACGCCTAACTAACTTAGTAGTTATTTGAATAAACTCTTAGAATTGCTCCTACTTATTCGTTTTGAAAAACGTTAGCCGGAATTTTTTTTTTAAGCGTCGAAGTTGTTTTTTATCGAATTATATGTGGTTCGAAAATTTTATGATGTCCGGATTTTTTTCGTAGTCGAAATTTTTTTTAGTTCGAAACTTAATTATTATTATTTTGCAAGGAGTGTCTGCATTATTTTTATTGTCTTTAAAGTTTTACTTGTTGCATTGTTAGAATGGGTAGTATATGAACGACATATAAGTTAGAAATATTATATGCATTCATTAAATAGTTAGTTCAGCATGTTATTATTTTTCTTCCCTGCTAACTATTCATGATTATTCACTAGGGGAAAAAAACAGAAGGGCTGCGCAAGAAGGGCTGCGCTTTTGATAAAAGCGCAGCCCTTCTCAAGGTAGGGCTGCGCTTTTTTAAAACTAGCGCAGCCCTTCCTGAAAAATTTTGAAATTTCGATACCGCGGGCTTTGAAATATTGAGCGGGGATTCAGATATATTATCCCTCATTCTTTCTCCTCTCTCACGTCCCTCATTATTCCTTTCCTCCTTCTCTCTCATCCTCTCTTCTCTCTCATCCTCTCTTCTCTCTCAAAAACTCCCATAAACGTTTGCGACAAAAACCCTGAAATGATTTGTACTAAACATGCCGACGAAGTCCGATTGCCTATTGTGATACCTTTTCGGAAGCGGAACGGGCCAACGAGTCAAACACACCGCTACGCCGTGACGTTTAGGCTTTTTAAGCCATCTGAGTTCGTTTAAGCCTCCAAATAGCCATTTTAAGTTTTTCCGAATTTTTTTTCCCTTAAATTATGTATTAGGGTTTTGTTTTATGTATTTAAACATTATTAGGTTAATGTTTGGAGGTAGTTCTTGTATTTTCAGATCTATAATGGTCTTGTATACTTCTCTTTGTTTATATATTTTGACTAATGTTCTTGTATACTTCTCTTTATTTTGATTAATGTTCTTGCATACTTCTCTTTGTTTATTTTGATTAATGTTCTTGTATACTTCTCTTTGTTTTGATTAATGTTCTTGTATACTTCTCTTTGTTTTGATTAATGTTCTTGTATTTTCATCTTTGTTTTGATTAATGTTCCTTTTTTTCATTTTCGTTTCATTCTTTTTTTTTTGTTTTGGGTTTAGTATTTTCATTTTCGTTTCTCTTCTCTTCTGTTTAATTTCAGAAAATGTGAGATTATGAGGAAAAAAATGTCAAAAAAAAAATTTTTTTTTTAATTTTTTTTTGGTAGGAAGGGCTGCGCTAGTTAGGAAAAAGCGCAGCCCTTCTAGCTCAGAAGGGCTGCGCTTTTTCCTAACTACAGCAGCCCTTCTAAGCTAGAAGGGCTGCGCTTTTTCCTAACTAGCGCAGCCCTACTTAAAAAGTGAAGGGCTGCTACTGAAAGGGCTGCTACTGAAAGGGCTGCTGTCAAAAAGCGCAGCCCTACAAACCTTTTTCAGCGCATCCCTTCTTCATTTTTCCACTAGTGATTTTTCTTCCTTGCTAACTGTTTATATCTTTCTTCCCTGCTAAGTGTTACATTCTTGTGTCTATGATGTTATTGGCAACTTTTATTATTATTGTTGGGAATGTGTACAGGGAGAGTACTAAAATATTATGGAATATATCTATTGTTGTAGATCCTTAAACATGTCTGCCAGAGTAGGAAGTTAATACAACCCCATTGTTATAAGTGATGATGAAGTTGATGAGGATGTTGTACATATTAATGATAAAGAATATACCAGTTTAGAATGGACCATGCGTAGAGTATTGAGATCAGGTTTGACCAGCGACGATGAGCTCATTGTGGAGTTCGACCATGCTAGGGGCCAAACCAGGCAGGATATTTACCGTGCACTTTTCAGATATGAGACTAAGACTGAGTCCGAAGATGAAGAGCCTCAACCCACAAGGAGATCAAAATGACAAAAGAGATATGTCGATTACTATGAGAAGGATGTGGATGAGACTAAAGATGAGATCTTCATGCCTGATCAATATCAGGAATCTAAGGACAAAGTTGATAATGTGGTACCTTAGATTATTATTTATATATCTATAATTAGAGAAACAATATAGTATATTAATATAATAATATTGGATAGTTGGCCAACAGGGATAGAAAAGTTTCATAGTACCATTATTTTAGGAAAATATAACGTTATAGTAAAAATTATTTTCTTAATACCCTATTTGGAGGAATAAAAGTTATTATTTACTTATATGAGTGAGCAAGAATTAATTCTTTGCACATGATGGGAATCTTTTTATTATTTAAATTATTATCATGTGATTGAATTCTTGCTTGAGTCTACTTGTGTGTTTTGATGTGAATATTTCTCATGGATGATTATGTGGTTACTAGAGAACATTCTATGTTAAACTTGGAACTGTTTAGAAAATTGTTTGTTGATGCGATCTTGAATGATCAAATAAAATGTTTCCTTCTTAGATGGGCATATAAGTTATACTAGAACATAAAGTAGAGTTATATTACTTTCAGGTCACGAAGTAGGATGGCTAACAACAACGACCTAGTTGCTGCTATTCGCCTCTTGGCAGAAAAACTGACTCAGGAGAGAGCTGAGCGTTCTGAGATTGCTGGGGAAATGTTTGAAAGGCTAGATAAGGTTAAGCCACCATATTATAAGGAGTAAGCTAACCCAACCTTCCTAGAAAACTAGATTAGGGAGTTTGAGAAACATTTTGAGACTATGAACTACCCTGAGCATATGAAAGTGGGTCAGGTTGTGTTGTACCTAGAGGATGAGGCCGATTTATATGGTGGAGGGAGGGTGGAGCTAGATTGAGTGTTGTGGAGGGATTCGATTGGAATGCCTTTGTGATTGCCTTGAGAGGGAAATTTGACCCCGTCTTTATGAGGAAGCAAAAGACCCAAGAATTCATTAACCTTAAGATGGGTAGTATGACCATCTCTGATTACTACGGCGAATTCATAGCACTGTCCAGATTTTCTGAAGTTATAGCCACTGAAGAACTGAAGGCTCAAAGGTTTGAGCAAGGCTTGACTGATGAGATATAGTTGGGATTAGGAGGTGAGACCTTTACGTCCCTAGACGTTGTGTATGGGAGAGCAGTCCATATTTATGGATTATAGTCAAGGAGGGACAAGAATAATGTTGTAGTAGGTGAGAAGAGAAAAGACTTTAATGCTGGGGGAAACCAAGGGAATCTCAAGAAAAACTGGAATGGTAATGAGAATATTCAAGGGAGAAACAACCAGGATAACCGCAATAAGGGTAGACCTGAAAGAGTTCATCACTGCAAAAGCTGTGACAAAAACCATCCTGGAAAAAACTATAAGGGAAAATTAGTGACTTGTAACTACGGCCAAAAGAAGGGTCATAGGGAGTACGAGTGCTACTCTAAGCAAGGTACGGAGCAGAATGGCCACGGGAGTGGTAATCAGGTTATATCAGGGTTCAATCTGTCAGGAAACCAAGGTCCTAAGTCTGTAGGATAACATAACAACCAGGGGAACTATAGTAAGCCTGGAAGTGAGAATCCCGACCAGAATAAGCCTACAGGTAAATTGTACGTGATGAGTCGGAAGGAATCTGAGAAATCTGTCGACGTAATTTCTGGTAATTTTTCTATTAACTCATTCCTTGTTAAAACATTATTTGATTCGGGGGCAACTTATTCTTTTATATCGTCATCTGTCCTACAGAGTCTAGGATTTAGTAGATTATGAAGAAATTGACTTTTCTATCAATATTCCTACTGGGGATATCATAAGGTGTACCAAGTTGTTTAGAAATTTGCCTTTAAAGATAGGAGACTATGTCTTTCCATCTGACTTAATAGAATTTAATTTGGGAGACCTGGATGTGATTCTTGGAATGAACTGGTTAAGTCTTTACAAGGCTAATATCGACCGTGAGATTCATAAGGTAGTGTTGAGAAACCGTTTGGTAAAATTGACCTCCTATAGACGTTTTGGGAAACCTAAGAAGTTTGGAGTTATCTCTGCTATTCAAGTGTGAAGTTGATGAAAAAGGGGTGTGAGTTATTCTTCTGTAGTGTGCAAGATGTGAGTAAGGAAGTTGAAGTGAAGCTTGAGGATGTCCCAATTGTGAACGAGTTTATGGATGTGTTTCGAATTCAGGTATGCCACGTGCGAGAGCCGTTGAGTTCACCATAGACTTAGTTCCTGGAACTGCACCTATATCTAAGGCACCCTATAGAATGGCACCTCCTGAGATGAGCGAGCTGAAAATGCAATTGCAAGAACTATTGGATAAAGGTTATATTAGGCCTAGTGCATCACCTTGGGGAGCTCCTGTGTTGTTTGTGAAGAAAAAGGATGGTATCATGAGGATGTGTATTGATTATAGGGAGCTGAACAACGTAACCATCACGAACAAGTACCATTTGCCTAGAATAGATGACCTATTCGATCTGTTGAATGGAGCGAGCGTGTTCTCGAAAATTGACTTGCGTTCAAGATATCACCAATTGAGGGTAGCTGATAAGGATGTACCTAAGACTATCTTTCGAACGTCTTATGGTCTCTATGAATTCACTGTAATGCCATTTGGGTTAACCAATTCTCCTGCTATATTTATGGACTTAATGAGTAGGATTTTCTATGATTTTCTAGATAAGTTTGTGGTGGTTTTCATTGATGACATATTGATATATTCGAGGAACGAGGCTGAGCATGATGAGCACTTGAGGATCATTTTGGAGACATTAAGGAAAAACAATTGTATGTCAAGTTCTCTAAGTGTGAGTTCCGTTTGGAGATGGTAGCATTTTTGGGTCACTAAGTGTCTAAGGACGGAGTCTCAGTAGATCCTGCTAAGATTCAAGCTGTGAGTGAGTGGCCAACTCCAAAGAACGTGGCAGATATCAGAAGTTTCCTAGGTCTAGTTGGTTATTATAGGAGATTTGTGAGAGATTTTTAAAAAATAACGAGGCCTATGACCAACTTGATGAAAAAGGAGTCGAAATTTGAGTGGAATGAAAAGTGTGAAGAAGCCTTTCAGATTTTGAAAGATCGTTTCACCTCTGCACCTGTTTTGACCCTACGTGATGGGAATGAGGGGTTTGAGGTGTATAGTGATGCTTCGAAGAATGGTTTAGGATGTGTGCTACAGCAGAATGGCAAGGTAATTGCATATCCATTGCGTCAATTGAAACCTTATGAGGCTAATTACCCTACCATGATCTAGAGTTAGCTGCCATAGTGTTTGCATTGAAGATTTGGAGACATTATCTCTATGGAGCGACTTGTAAGATATTCACATACCACAAGAGCTTGAAGTACATTTTCACCTACAAAGACCTGAATATGAGGCAAACAAGATTGTTGTAGTTGATTAAGGATTATGACCTAGATATCTAGTATCATGAGGGGAAAGCCAATGTGGTCGTTGATGCCTTGAGTATAAAAACGAGTAATAGCTTGAGTGCCTTGATAATCCCTGAGGAGTTGTGTCGAGATATGCAAAGGCTGAGCCTAGAAATATTAAATCATGGGGAAAGTGAGGCAAGATTGAGCGTCTTATCTTTAGGGTTGTAAGTTTTCGACGAGATCAAAGGGGGTCAAGTTGGGGATGAGCACCTAGAGAAGATCAAGGAAAAAATGAAGCAAGGTAAGAAAGCAGACTTTAAGATTCATGATGATGAGATTTTAAGGTTTAAAGGGAGGTGGTGTGTACCATAGAAATGTAATGACCTTAAGAGACGTCTTATAGATGAGGGGCATAATACTCCATATTCTGTGCACCCTGAGGGTGATAAGTTGTATAAAGAACTTAAGGGTGTTTATTGGTGGCCAAATATGAAGTGAGAGGTAGCTGAGTATGTGCCTAAGTGCTGACCTGTTAGAAGGTGAAGATAGATCATAAGAGACCCATGGGAAAGGTTCAATCCTTAGAAGTTCCTGGATGGAAATCGGATTCTATTTCTATGGACTTTGTGACCGCTTTGCCTAAAACGAGGAGTGGTAATGACACTATTTGGGTTATTGTGGATAGGTTGACCAAATCTGTTGTGTTTATACCCATTAAGGAGACATGGAAAAAGAAGCACCTTGCTAAGACATACATTAGGCATGTGGTGAGACTACTTGGAGTTCCAAAGGATATCATTTCTGACTGAGATTCTAGGTTTTTTTGAAATTTTGGAAAAAGGTCCAATTAAACCTTGGAACAACATTGAAGACGAGTACAACCTTTCACCCTGCGACTGATGGTCAGACTGAGAGGACTAATCCGACTATGGAGGATATGTTAAGAGCATGTGCTATTAACTTTCAAGGTAGTTGGGAGGACCAATTTGTAACACCCCAATAATTCTCTCTTTTCAGAAATACCTTTATAATATAAAACTTAGAGAATTACCCAAGCATTATCGCCTGTGTGATAACGTATCGGCTTATTCAGAATTTTGCAGCGGAAAACAAATAACTAACCTTTAAACTGTATTATAAATAAATAAATAAGTATTTAGAAATCAAACAATCTAAATGAATCTACTCAAACAAACTTTATAAATTACGTTCCTATTAATGCAGAAAATAAAATATACTAGTTTACACATTCTCTCAATTCTAGATTCCTAATGTTGCATATCTGAGAACCTGTAATGTCAATGCTTTTAAGAATCTGCTCATCGAAATGGGTCATCACAGGATCAATAAGGCAAAGCCATGATCATAATCACAAATAAAGCACGTAATCAGCAAAGCTGAGTACTACATACTAAAATAGAAGCATTCCTAGCGTGATACTAAATATATAACATGCAGGGATATATATAATAATATAATCATATAACATTATGCATACAACTTTAA
The DNA here is from genome assembly GCF_026745355.1 of Beta vulgaris subsp. vulgaris. NCBI lineage: Eukaryota > Viridiplantae > Streptophyta > Magnoliopsida > Caryophyllales > Amaranthaceae > Beta > Beta vulgaris. Next base: position 46,868,404 of record NC_079207.1, on the reverse strand, counting down.
CTGAACTAAACTCTAAACATCTTTTTATTACTCAAATGGAATAGCTATTGGACCTGAGTTGTCTTATCTACTAATGTCTTCACTAGGAAGATGAAATAAGGGAGCTACCAAGTATTCCAGAAATGACTTGCGATATCGAAGAACCTTTGCTAACTTGTAATAGGGATGGTGATCAATCCATCTCCTGTGAAAAGCCATGGCTCGTTCACTACCGCAACTCCTAATGCCCAACTCTAGATGTGCACCAGTCTAAAGTCTATAACTATACTCGTTACACTTTACATTCTTTACAAGTTATTACTTGTTATGACACACATACAAGCAACAAGAAATACAAAGCAAACATGCACAACTGAACTTTTTTTATCTTAGGATTTAATAAGTGATCACAACTTACAATCCAAGACTTACTTTCTTTTAATCTCAAACTTTCTTATTTGTTGAACCTAGCCAACAATCAAACTTACCTTTAAAAAGGCATAACTTGTCAACTTACCGAATAAGGCCCACAGTCCTCATAAAGTAGTGAAAATAATACTTGTAAGAGAACACGTGGATAACATGAATCAATATTAATAATATATTAATTACCCCATGTGAATTAATAAATAAAGTTCCCGTCCTCATGCTTGCATCAATAAATCCATACAAACATGACAAATCTTTAGCTGATAATAAATCTCATAATTAACATGCTTGCACACAGACATAAAACACGTAGAAATCAATCATACTAGAAATCACATATGAACTTATAAAGTTCCTATACATGATACTACAACCTTTTCTCCTTGAATCATTATACTAATCACATAGCACACAAGTATGTACATACCTTGTGTAAACTAGTCAGCAGGCCGCTTTTAACTCTTTAAAAGTCTCCTGCAGAATATTCCCTGTCTAGAAATCAATATAAACTGAAATCAATACTCTTAAATAAAAATACAACAACTTTAAAATATTTAGAATCCCCTTTAATCATATTCAAAAGTTGATTAGACTATCAAAAATTCAATTACTTTTAATTCTTAGCATAGTACTATCATACTAGTAATTAAAATTCTTACAACTCCATAAATAAAATCTTTTCTGAAATTCCAGCAACTTATAAAATCATAAAACCCTCTTTAAACATATGTAAACATGTTTAAATTCATAATCTAAACCAATCTCATAGTATACAACATGCTACTATGATTTTCTAGTAATTAACACCCTAAAAATACATGCTTTAATGATTAAAACTTCAATCTAACAATAATAAATAAATTTGAATTTTTATTCTTATAATATATAATATATATGATTCAAGATTATTTATTAAAACAGTAAATTTAAATGCAATAATCATGATTAACATTAAAATAAAGTATAAAAACATAGTCTTTAATAGAAACTTGAGGAAGAAGAAAAGAAATTAACCAACAAAACAAAGAACCAAGAAAAGAATGAAAGAAGGCGCCAGAAAACAGGCCACACAACAACAGCAACGACGCCCCACGTGAGGATTTGAAGGTTGTGTGACGTTTCTTGTTGAAGAAGAAATGTTACTTGAAGAAGAAGAAAACTTGGAAGAAGAAAACCAAAATAAAAAAGTGAGAAGAGAGAGAAAGAAAACTGTCGTGTGGTTTGAGAAAGAGGAGAGAGAAAATATTCTTTGTGTGGTGTAAAATAATTAGGTATTAAGATATTTATAAGAAAGGCTTCCTTTTGGGCATAGGAAAAGGAGATTAGGTTTAATTAAAATTGATGATGAATTGGATAAATAAATTAGAACTCCTAACATTAATATAACTCCTTTTTCCTAATCTACTTAACATTGGGTTCGTCAAGTCCACTTAGACTTCTTTTCCAATATAAATTAGTATTTAAAACATTTATCAAAGCATGCTTAATTAAAATATTTTTAACTATCTTAAATCCTTAAAATAATTTCATTAGTAAACCTTCTTTAAATAATCAAATCATTTAAAACTAAATTATATTTAAATATAAATATAAATGCTAAAATGTATTTATAAAATCCTTTAAAATTATGGGGGATTACACAATTAGACCTGATTGAGTTTTCTTATAACAATAGCTATCATGCAAGTATTAATATGGCACCCTTTAAGGCATTATATGGACGAAAGTGTAGAAGTCTCATTTGTTGGAATGACTTTAGTGAAAATATAGTCTTGGGGATAGAGTTTATTGAGGAAACCGTCAAGAATGTCAGACTGATTCAGCTAGAATTCAAGTTGCGCAAGATAGGCAGAAGAGTTACGCTGACTTGAAACGACACGAGCATGAGTTTGCCATAGGTGGTAAGGTGTTCTTGAAGGTATCACCCACTAAGGGTGACATGAGATTTGGGAAAAAGTGCAAATTAAGTGCTAAGTATGTAGGCCCATATGAGGTTCTGGAGCGAATTGGGAAAGTAGCATATAGATTGGCATTGCCAATGGAGTTTGAGAAGATGCATGATATGTTCCATATCTCCCAACTCAAACTCTATATCCGTGATGATCGTCATGTCCTAGAGCCTGAACGGAGTTAGATCGATATCAAGATTCTCGACAGGAAAGTGCGTAGTACACGCAATGAAAACGTCCACATCGTGAAAGTACTTTAGTCTAACCACGAGTCTGAAGAGGCAACGTGGGAAGCCGAAGATGAGATGAAAAAGAAGTATCTAGACTTGTTCCTTGAGGTGAGTTACAAGGGCGTAACTCGTTTTCTTTAAGGGGGATAGAATACGATAAATTTCGCACTTGTTGTCTATTTTTACGAGAATTATATGCCTATTGTGGGCAATTTGCACATATTGGTGCAAAAGAAGTAGATTCACCGCATAAGAAAACGTGTTCATAAGTAACACAAGTGTTTTAAGTTACTAAGAGTGTGCACATAAGTGGCACAATATTTTTTCAAAGGAAAGATGAGTTTCAAACTTTTGAAAATGTGTGAGTTTTCCGTGCCAAGTTTCGGAACGAAACTTCTTTTAAGAGGGGTAGACTGTAATCCCCCGTAATTTTATGGATTTTATAAATATATTTTAGTATTTCTATATTTATATTTAAACATAACTTAGTTTGAAAGGATTTATTTATTTAAAGAAGGTTGACTATTTTGAAAGTCACAGAAATTATTTTAAGGATTTAAGGAAGTTAAAAATATTTTAGTTAGGCATGCTTTGGAAAAAGGTTTGAAATACTAATTTGATTTGGAAAATAAGTCTAAATGGACTTGAGGAACTCAAAATTCTAAATATATTAGGAAAATAATTTATATTAATGTTGGGAGTTTTAATTCATTTATCCTATCCATCATCTAACTCTATTTGAACCCAATCTCCTTTTCCTAAGCCCAAGGAAAAGCATCTTTATAAATACCTTAATACCCAATTACTTTACCATACAAGATTTATTTTTCTCTCTCCTCACACTCAAACAGCCGGCCTTCCTTGTTCTCTATCTCCTCACGTTTTTTCGGTTTTTCTTATTCTCTCAAGTTTTCTTCTTCTTCAAGTAACATTTCTTCTTCGACAAGAAACGTCACCACACCTCCGTAATCACAACTTTCTCAAGCGCGCCACTGCTGCAACATGTCCTTATAATTTCCGGCGCCTTCCTTGTTCTTTGTGCTTTGATTTGTGGTTAATTTCTTTTCTTCTTTCTCAAGTTTCCATTAAAGATCATGCTTTTATGCTTTATTTTAATACTAATCATGATTATTAACTTTAAATCTAGGATGCTCGGACTCGGGTACGAGTATCGGACTCGGATACGTGTCCAAGTGTTGGACCCTTCAAAATGTAATTTTAAGGATTCGGGGACTCGTTTTTGAAGAGTCCAAAATTTGGATATGGACTCGGGGACACGTGACAGAGGTATATAATTTAAATCTAAAATTAAAATTGATATGTAAAAAAAATTATGTATAGAAAACAGTAACTTAATAATAGAACTTTCATTCAAAGTACTTCATATTAATATTAAATCATCACAACAAGCTTCCAAGTTCCAAATAACACAAAAAAGAGTAAAAAAAAAACATAATATCAGCTTTAGCTAACATAAAATCGCTGACATGAACTTCCAAAAACTTCTAAGTCTGAATTAGAAAAAACCAAAATAAACTAACACAACAAAACAACTTCAACCTTCATGCATCATCTTCAACTTCATCATTGATGCCTTCAATGTCCTGCTCCTCAAGAAAGATATTTCCAAAACCTTCAATGTAATCTTCATCAACAAAAACTGAATCTCCACCTTTAAAGAATTAGTAATCAAAATAGTCTAAGTCAGTAATCAAATAGTCAGAAAATTGAATAAAAAATGCATGAAACTTGTTGTTTATTAAGTTCAAAAACTAAAAACTTACCAACATCCCAAAAGCTTGATGGACCAGCAGTATACTCTTCCTTCTTTCTGGATAACACACGCAAATTAGAGTGAACATAAACTAGATCTTCTGTCCTGCTAGAAGCTAGCCTATTTCTCTTGATACTTTGAATGTTGGAGAAATCACTCCAGTTTCTTCCACAACATGAAGAAGAAGGCTGGGAAAGTAACTTGAATGCAAGAGCTTGTAATATTGGTGTGGATGAACCATAACTGGCCCACCAACTCAAGGGATCTTCATGTGCCCTAGCTTCCATTACATGAGCTTCACTAAAAAAGCCCAAAGTACCCGAGAATTGTCCATACTCATCATAAACATTTCGAAGATCATCAGAGGTTGTAAACATTTTTTTGAAGCATTTATCTCTATTGTGAGACACTTCTTCATCCTCGTTAGGTGCTACCCTTGGAACCAATGGATTCCCTCCTTGTAACCATGACTCACTATAGTATTTCGGAACAAGTGAATGTGCCATACAGTGAAGAGGTGTATTACTTTTGTTCCACCTTGCTTCAAGTACACCATGAATCACATTAAAAAAAGATGAATGGCCAGTAATTGCATCCAAACTTTCATGCTCAAAAATTTTATCCCTAACTTCTTCACTAGTAGAATAAATGCTACTTGCTGCGGTTACAAAGTGCCTTATTGCTGCGGTTTTAAACCGCAGCAATATAACAAATATTGCTGCGGTTTTAAAGGCCAAACCGCAGCAATATTAAAATTTGTGGTGAAATATGTGGTTGTTGACAGGTAATATTGCTGCGGTTTCTGGGCCCGGAACCGCAGCAATATTACTTTTTTTGTACAAAAAAGTAATATTGCTGCAGTTTCTGGCCCAGAACCGCAGCAATGTTACCTTTTTTTTTAATTTTTTTTGTTATATATTAGTGATGAGGAAGCTATATATGCAACCTTGATGAAGCTATGCAGCAATATGCTAATAAAATTTCTGCATAAATTTCGGCAGAGCTCCGTTTGTAAATTGGATAAACCCATAATAGGGACTTAATTAACCTGTACAACAACCAATAACATCTCCGAATCCACCATCCAAGAAAATCCAAAATCTATCAAACAACCACCATGATCTCCAACATACATCATCCAATATTCAAGCCAACAACCAACATCATATTCAACCCAACCAACATCATAAATACAATTCCATAATAATCCAACAAAAATATTTAGCGCAATCCAACATATATATATCATGATAATCCATCACTACAAAGTTGGTTGGTACAAGTTGCAATAATGTATATGTTCGTCTAAAGTTAGAACAAAAAAAACAATATTAACATAAACTAACTAACCTATGCAATGCACTCATCAACAAAGTATCTTGCCCACTTATTCTTCACCTCATTGATTTGATCCTCCGTATAAGGATCTTTGGTAAAGGTTTGAGCAACCTGAAAATAATTTACCAAAGTTAGCATCAAATAGTTAAAATATACGTTTTTTTCACCAAATACCCCCGACAAATCAAAAAATTCACAATATACCCTCAATGTTTCAGAAATGCACCGTATATCCTTGAGTTTTCGGAAACGTGCACCAGATACCCTTTTGCCTAACTGCCGTTAACCCACAGTTAGCTTTATTTACAATTTTGCCATCATTAACCCTAAACCCTAATCTAACCTAACCCTAACCCTAATCCAATCCTAACCCTTACTCTAATCCTACCCCTAAACCCTAACCCTAACTCTTTTGGCAGCCGCCGATTTCCTAGTCGCCGATTTACCAGCCGCCGATTTCCCAGCCGCTGATTTCCCAGCCGCCGATTTCCCAGCCTCCGACTTACCAGCCCCGCCGAATTCCTAGCCCCGACTTCACAACCCTTCGAACACCAAACCCCAACCCTTCCCCCTCAAACGCCAAACCCCCCACCCCTCCCCCTCGAACGCCAAACCCATTCCCCTCCCCTTCGAACGCCGGCGACCTTCGAAAAATCGAAATTGTTTCATGAGCGACGAACCTTTGAACCCTCTGTTTTATTGTACAACGCCAGTGAGCAGGAGCGAAAGTGAGAGACAAATCAACGGGGGTGGGAGATTGCGACGGGAGGAGGGGGAGGGGGTGGGAGTTGCGACGGAGGGAGGGGGAGGGGTTGGGGGCTGCGGCGGGGAGGGGGGAGGTTGCGGCAGAGGGAGGGTGGGTGGGGGGATGGTGGAGGGATAGTGGAGGGGGAGGGGGCTGGGTTGGGCTGGGCTGGGCTTAGGATTAAGGGTTAGGGTTTAGATTTTAGGGTTAGTAATTAGATTAGGGTTAGGGCTTAGGTTTAGATTTTTAGGGTTAGGAGTTAATTGTGGCAAAATGGTAAATAAAGTTAACAGGGAGTTAACGGCAGTTAAAAAAAGGGTATTTGGTGCACAAAAATGAAAAGTCAGGGGTATATGGTGAATTGTTGAAACATTGAGGGTATATTGTGAATTTTTTGATTTGTCGGGGGTATTTGGTGAAATAACCGTAAAATATATTAAATATGAAATGAATAATTATATAAACTTACTTTGTCCATATCCAACGAACCAAAATATGAAGCGAGTACGTCAAAAATGTACCGCATCACAAAATAACCGCACTCCGTGCCTCCTTGTTGTTGCGGGCACTTTATCAAAAGTTATAAGAAAATGAGAAAATTTACCGCATAATGAGAATAAAGTAAGTTTTAAATTGAATCAAGCAATTCGATCAATACATACCTCAACATATTTCCACAAAAGCTTCTCTCGACGAACTCTGTGGCCGCTCATCCGAAACCTCCTAGGCAATTGTTTGATTTAGTCCTTAATTGTGGAATGTTACCATCTCAATTCATATAAAGTATATCAAACATATATCAACTTACGCTATCATAGGCAATTTAAGCTTTAACTTCCGCTGTTTGTAATAGCTGGCAGAATCGAAGATATAAACTATCCCGGGCAAGGGACATATGACAAGGAACATCCAATGTTGGCTATTGAAAGATTAAACAACAATAATTACTTGAAAAATCACATATCATGCAACAATAAATATTTGTAGATATTAAGAAAGAATATTACTCTTGAAAGATTGGAGCAAACATGATACTAGCATCTACATCGACGCATCCAACCATAGCATGCACAATGTACTTTGTTACCTCCTCCGATGATGAATGCGACTCCATAACGGTGCTTTGCAGACACATCCAACAAACACGTCCAATAGCATCCCCAAATCCATCCAAGTCCGACTGCGTAGCCCTAAAAATTGGCAAAAGTAAACTATATGTGAAAAATAGAACTACCATATAATTAAATGTTAGAAAAAAATCATAACTTTGATTATTGTTACCTCATGTACACTTGGATAATAGAAATATTAATCATTTCTCCTCTCAAAAACTGACCAATATCCTCCTTGGTCAGAAAAGCGGTGCCATCATCTCTCAAATAATGGAACAAGGATCTCGGCAAGGTAACACCAACAGCATCATCGTCTGCGACAGCAAGGGCAAGCGTATCTGCTAACTCCCTGCAGTCCTCAGTAAGGGAGTCCAAGAACGATCGATTGTCGATAACTGGACTAAACTGAGAAGCCGAACCGGCTGATGAATGCAACTGGCTAGAAGATCTAACAGCCTCCCCTGAAATCCCTTTTTGTTTTTTAGGTGTCGGTGTAACCTAATAATTATTTTTCAAAAGGCGCATAAGATTATGAAAATTTTAAATTGAAAGCTATTATTTTTACAAAATTGGAGGCCTATTTGAACAATTACCTCATCACTTAACATTTTTTGTGCTAGATTTTTTTGGCCATTGCACCCAAGTACCCAAAGCAGTAGATGTAGTGTGGATCTCATATGCAGGGACGGGAACAGGTAGTGGCAAATGACCATATTTCTCTATAATTCGATGAATTTTCACTTTCAGGTGATCATTCATCATTCTAGACCCATGAACTGTAGTGGTCTCATCAAAAGCATAAGAATATGCATCTGCCACTAGACAAGTCTCTCCACTAGTTGGATCTACCAAATACAATCGACATGGAACCTCGTCCTAACAGCAACACGTAATATTGATATTATTTGAATAAAACACACATGTAAATATGATAATTATTTGTATAAAGGACATGTATATAAGATAATTTTTTGTATAAAGCACATGTATATATAATAATTATATGTACCTTCAGCTGAGGAGAATGAGTGTCTGATCTAGATAATGGAGTACGTAGCTGAGTGGGCTGTGAAGCAACTACCTCAGGAGATGGCCCAGGAGATGGCCCAGGAGGTGGCCCAAGAGGTGGCCCAGGAGATGGCCCAAGATATCAGGATCAAGTACCTTGTTGCATATGGTATTGAAAAATGAACACAACCTCGTGATAGCAAGTCTGACATGTTTTGGAAGAATCCTGCGTATTGCAATCGGCAAAAACACTTGCATCATCACATGACAGTAATGAGATTTCAACCCAATTAATTTCAGATCAGTCATTGAAACAAATCTTCTCATGTTAGATGAGTATCCAGTGGGAACCTTAATACCCTACAAACACTCACAGAACAATCGTTTCTCTTTCCTAGACAATGTATAGCAAGCTGGAGGCAAATACGTTGTTGTTCCCTTTCCTTTCTTAGCCTTTTCCTTAACCTTTGGCCATAAATTAGGCCGAATATTCAATTTCTCCATATCTCTACGAACCTTAAGACCATCCTTAGTCTTTCCTGGCATATTCAACAGAGTACCGATAATTGCATCACAAACATTTTTTTCAATATGCATTACGTCTAGACAATGTCTAACTGGTAAGTATTTCCAATAAGGAAGTCTCCAGAATATAGACTCTTTTTTCCAAATGACACCATCGTCTTCCGAAGGATTAACCCCCTTACCAAATATTGTTCCCATCCCCTTAACACGATTATAAACTTCTTTTCCAGTTAACAGTCTAGGAGCTGGACCATTTTCAACAAACCCGTTAAATGGTGCTTTTTTCTTTCGATATGGATGAGAACTATGTAGGAATTGCCTATTAATGATATAGACATGTTTCCCACAATGTGGCAAATGTGTAGCCTCCATGCCATTCTCACAAATGGGACATGCCTTTTTCCCTTTGACCTTATACCCCGATAAATTCCCATAAACAGGATAATCATTTATAGTACAGAATAGCATAGCACGAAGCCTGAAATCTTCATTAGAATACGCATCAAACACCATAACACCTTCGTCCCACATCTTTTTGAGATCTTCGATGAGAGGTGCAAGATATATGTCTATATCATTTCCCGGCTGCTTAGGCCCAGAAATTAAAAGAGACAACATAATATACTTTCGCTTCATGCACAACCATGGAGGAAGATTGTATATCACTAAAAGAACAGGCCAAGTGCTATGTTGACTACTCAAAGTACCGTAAGGATTCATTCCGTCCGTACACAATGCAAGTCTCAAGTTCCTAGCTTCCTGACCAAAGTCTCTATATCTGGAAGCGATAGCTTTCCATTGAGGAGAATCTGCTGGATGCCTAAGCATCCCATCTTTCTTTCTGCGATCAGCATCCCATCTTAGGTTTTGTGCATCTTCTTTGATAGAAAAGAGCCTCCTAAACCTTGGCACAACTGGAAGTGTAACAGCCCGTTTTCCCGAGCTGCTAGGTAAACACACTTAAGATTCACTAATCACAATTAAAGCTTAATAAGCCTCGAATTAAACATTTACTCGCAACGGAAACATAACCTAGAAAACGATCCTGGACCTGTGTGTTATTGGCCCACAAAACAAATCCTTTATATAAGACTTCAATTACACTGATATCTCGACTAATATTCCCAAATATTGTATACAACAAAATATATTAGAAACTATTCCTTAATTGACTATCTAAAATACAAACTCAATCCATAAGCTACGACGACATCTTTATCTTGCTTCACTTCAGAATCCTGAGCTCACAACACAAACCTGCAACAATATTTACTCTGCCACCCACCAAGTGACAGGCCACAAAATGACAACACATCAGCAAAGCTGAGTACACACTGTGTAATAGAAAATACAAGTTTAGGTGTATTTTGAAAACTAACACATAGTTATATAACAGATAATCACATTCATCAGTTGTTATAGTTTCACAAAATCAAATCGTTTGGCATGAACGCGAGTGGAGAGGGGTACCACGCAGTACCAGCTGTCTCCAAACTAGTGAGGGTCGTCACCCAGCCTTTTATTGTTATGCTTGCAAGACTTACCCGGACATGTCCTATAACGCCAGGAATTCGCCCTCCTGGAAGGCAACAGCTAGGGACTCTACCCGCCCTAACTCGGGGTGCCTATTCATGCCTCACTTTCATATTTATAAAATAAGAATAATTAATGATTCATACTTGAATCCTCAATACTCATAACATAACACCATATTCGACCTTATCTGGTCTTAACTCATATTTGAATCATTTCCTCATTATCATACCAAATCATATTTTGAGAAATATAGTATTTTCGAACGATTTCGATGAACAAAAAGATACTTTTATAACAATCCAATAGCAATTCACAACTAACTCACAGAGATGTATCATAATCATGGTCCATAACAAACGATATATATTCAAAATTCAATATAACGCCCACGGGAGCATTTAATATATTTTGCTGAACCAAAGGTTACCTCAACTCTATAACAATTATACGAAACCTCCAACATCATAACTTGATTTCCCATATCATCTTGAATTTATACGTCTACATAGCCATCTCCCAAACCACTCACGATAACATCAATAATCAATAACCAAACTTAAACTAATTCCCAATTCACAAATTATCAACCTTTAACATTCTAATTTCCTTAATCCTTAATTAATATCTATAACTTCGATGATATTAGCTACATCGACTTGCATCCCAATTCATAATCATAATTCCAAATTATATAACTAAACAAACTAAACATAACTCACAACTGTACCTAAATCAAGCACCTAATTGTGCTACAACAATTATATTGAGAATATAAAGCTAGCTCGACTCGTAAATAAACCTCAATAAACTGATTTCTATGTTGCACTCAAATCCTTAACCAATATATCAATTCCAACATTATAATCTCCTTCATAATTCCGAATGATACTCCATTCCAAAATCATCCTCCAATAATCACCTCATAACAATAACAATAATCAACAACCAATCTTAACTATTCTAATTATCTTCTTCTAACGCAACCATTATGCTAATAAAACTGAATCCCGCAAATAGAAATTAATGAAGTCATTCCCATAACTCATAACTCGACTTCATACATATCAACTCCAACTACAATAATTATAACAGTTTCCCAATTCTAAGATTAGGACTTCCCTCGCATCATCAACAACGACTATCCAATAAAAACGATACAACAACAACAATAGGCAACAGCTTCACAGCAACTCCACCACAACCACAATGACAGAACAACAATAACCCAACAACACTACTACAACAGAGCAACAACAACAATAGCAACTCCACAACAACTTCACCACAACCACCACAACAACTCACAACAACAATAACATAACAACTCCACCTTAATCATCATAATTACTCCACAAGTCCATGTACTAAACACTTCCATTAAGAATCATAATCGTAATGACTTAGTGTATAAGTGTTGTTTAGGTCAAATGAAACATCTCTAATGAACCTTAGCATGTTATACTCATGTAATATACTCAATATACACATAATAAAATACACATCATAAGTAAATTCATTTCATAGACATGCTTTACACTAGAAAGAAACAATCACCTAACTATAGGTATGGAAATCTCTAGGGTAAAACCAAACTAAGTGTGTACCTTAACTAAGGATGCTTAAAGCCACGAAATTCCTTAATCCACTTGGTTAACTACTCCTACAGCTTCCCCTGAATGTATAAAATGCTAAAGATTAGTTTCAACAAGCTTATAGATATGAAAAACTAAGCTTAAATACAAGAGGTGTAAACTGTTGAACTTACAGCAACTTATGTGATCTTTCAGCAAGGTTTTCTATATGAGTTTAAGGTCTAAAGATTGGAACCAAAGCTTTAAATACTTTGTATGGATGTCTATAGGAGTTCTATGTAAAGAAAAGTGGGTGTCAAAGAGGAGAAAATATGAGAAAAGGACAGAAAACCAGAACAGCTTTTATAGCTGTTCTGGCGGTACCCAGGAGGAGGGAAATTTCTGGGCAAGGTCGGTTTCTTGGAGTTTTTGGGTGATTCTTGCTTGAGGTGTTAGCCTAGGTGTTGGCTTTCATGCATAAAAGGCTTGAGAGATCGACACTTAAGTAGCTGCTAAGCAGCTTTCTTTGAGGATAGGTCTGAGCTGTAATTTCAGCTGGCCAGGTTTTACTATGTAAGCAATTTACCTTATTAAGCCACGTAATTCTTGGGCTAAATTGACCATTTTAACCTTAAGACATCCAAGCATGTCATATATCAAGTTTGGTTAGGTTCTGAGCTCGGATTCAATCCCGAAAGGCTCTTTAACTGGAAGTTCATCGTTCCCGATAAAACAATCTCCAAACGATTTTCAAATCTTAATGTTTAAGGCTCTCAAGGACTTTTCAACTTATCTATTGGTTTCCAAAGTCTTCTTAGCCAATAATAATGATGGTTCTTATCCTCTTTGACCTTTCTTAACCATTAAGAAAGATAGTGTCTTATCCACAAGCTTTCTTAACCACTAAGAATGTATGCTTATCACAACTTTCTTAACCACTAAGAATGTTAGTCTTATCCACAACTTTCTTAACCATAAGAATGATAATGCTTATCCACAAGCTTTCTTAACCATAAGAATGATGATGTTTATCCACAAGCTTTCTTAACCATTAAGAATGATGATGCTTATCCACAAGCTTTCTTAACCATTAAGAATGATGATGCTTATCCACAAGCTTTCTTAACCATTAAGAATGATAATGCTTATCCACAAGCTTTCTTAACCTTTAAGAATGATGATGCTTATCCACAAGATTTCTTAACCATTAAGAATGATAGTCTTATCCACTTTTAGCTTTTAAATAAAGGTTCTTAAAAACAGGGCTATTACAGGAAGATACCACAACACTTTCGCAGAAGGCCCATTATTGCCCGGTCCGAGCACAACCCCATCCGGCAAATTGTAGCGGGACTTACCACACCTCGGGCATTCATAAAGGTCCGCATACTCATTTCGATACAACATGCAATCATTCGGACATGCATCGATGCGCTCATATTCCAAACCCAAAGGACACATTAATTTTTTGGCATAGTAGGTAGATTTTGGTAACAAATTACCCTCAGGCAACATATCATGTAAAGCTTCTAAGAGTTCTGTGAAGCCTACATTAGTCAAATTATGTTTCGCTTTTATGTTGAAAAGAGTTAAAACCCCACTCAATTGAGTGTACTTTGTACACCCTGGATAAAGGGGTTTCCCAGCAGCTTTAGACAAACTGTCAAACACTCGTGGCCGCTCATTAAAATGGTCACGAGCCCCTTCCAACATCTCACCTATTCGATCACCAAACTCTTCATCCTCAGTGTCACTATTATCTCCGTTGTCATTTTCATCACCTACTACATCATCACCTTCAATCCTAACATGATCTTCTATCACAACTTCATTCTCAACCCGACATTCGACATATCAATCTCTAATGAATTACTAGTGCCAACATCAACATTAACCCTATCCTGAGTATATTTTCCCTACTCACCATGCCATAACCAAATATAATACTCAGCCCTAAATCCACGACGGATAAGATAATCCCTTATGGTCCTAATATCAGAAATCATATTCACGTTGTAGCAATCAACACATGGACAATAAATCTCAGCCTCGCAAGTAAGTTATTGATGTTCTACAGCACGTTTACAAAACTCATTCACACCTTCTACGAACTCCAACATATTCCGCTTTCCATACATCCAACTTCGATCCATTTCTAAAAACCCAACACATACATACAAATTATTATCAATTTAAAATTCACATAACTCCAACACATACAACAAACTAATATTCAATGCATGCTTCCATTGGGTCCTTATCACTCCAACCTAACCCATCCTTAAACGTCCAATCCCACTAGTGAATGCATGTATCATATTTGATTCTAAGTAAAATTCGACAGCATTTCCTTTCAGTTCTCCAAGTACACGATAAAGATAATTGTTTATCTTATATGTACCCGGAGAACAAATTAGGGAAATGACTAACCGTATTTCACTTAGAATCAAAGAATCAACACACATTCACCACCTAAGTGAGATGTGACGTTTAATAACAGTCCCAAAACGGGGACTATTCAAGACTTACTCCTAATGAGTAAGTCTTGAATGAGTATCTAGGCAATATGATGTACATAAAAACAATCGCATTCAAGCGATTTCAAGTTATCATCAAACAACAAGTACCAAACCATTCCTTAGATTTCCCTTCCCCTTCCATTGGTAAGTCTATCAATATAAAGGCATTGCATGCATATCACTTTAAACAAAGAATTACAAAATCATCACAATAACTTAAGCATAAACAATCTCGTATAACATATTAGGGCATACAAAAACTAAAGCAAAATTATCACAAAATCAGTTTTTAATACTCAAATCTTATAACTAAGCATATATATACTTTATACTAATCATTTTAAACTACAATTTAGGCCAAAAATTATTAAAACACTAATTAAGAAAAATTTACAAAAAAACTAACCTAAGATGACAAAATGGCGAGGAAATAGCTTGAATGCACCGGAAATTCTGAGGAGAGGCGCCGGAGGAGAAGCACCGGAAAATTTGAAGTGGCGCCGGTGAAATAGAAGCGGAGGTCGATTCGTTGGAGCAACGAAGGAGAGAAGCGGAGGAATTCGAACTCGCCGAAAAACGAAGGAGGGAATCGCCGGAAAACGAAGGGGGGAACGCCGGAAAGTTGTTGCGGACGTCGCCAGAAGAACGAATGTTTCGCCAGAGGAGAGAGAGAGAGTGTATGAGAGGGTCGAGAGTGTGAGAGACTGAGAGAGTTTGAGAGATTGTGAGAGAGTGAGAAATTCGACAAATTAAACCCGCCTCCTTTTTTTTTTTTGCTTGCCAGCAATATTTGCTGCTATGGGCCCACATGTTTTTCAAAATTTGTCCGTTGAATAATATTGCTGCGGTTTTTGGCGGGAAACCGCAACAACATTGTCATTTTCAATTTTTTTTTCTTTTTGCGTGTTATATTGCTGCGTATATGTAAAACCGCAACAATATCAGCGCAGCAAATAGCATTTATTCTACTAGTGCTTCAATCATAGTGTCCCACCAATCATATATTAAATGCAAACAAGGAGTATCAAGATCAGCTTTCCTTATCATATTATAAATAGGTGTTGTGAAATTCAGAAAATATTCTACTTTGTCCAACCATCTATCAGAAATCACACATTCTTTTACTCCATCAGCTTTGGTCTCTAAATGTGTCTTCCTAAAGGTTTTCCACTGAACATCTAATACCATTTTTTCAAGAGCATTTTTTACTTTGAACAAGCGTTCTGCCATAATAACATGAGAGGCAAAGCGAGTTTCTGCTACCTTAATAAGCATGTGTTTGGAATAATTCTTAAAAATAGTAAGGGCTTTCCCATGATTCAGAACAAAAGTGACAACAACATCACATTCAGATATTAAGGAAGAGATCCACTTACATTCATCATATTGGCTTAAGTTGTTGGGGGGTTCACAGATAGCTTTGAGCGCCAAATTCAAAGTGTGCACAACACAAGGTATCCAGAAAATGTGGGAATATTTGGCTTCAATACTCAAACCTGCTGCTTTGAAATTCCCTGCATTATCCGTGATAATCTGAACAATGTTATCAGCCCCTTCTTTATCGATAACCTCTTGAAACAGACTTGCAACATAGTCAGCATCCTTCAAATTTCCACTTGTGTCAAAAGCTTTGAGAAAGATAGAACTTCCTCCTGATGCAGCCATGACATTGATGAGGGGCCTCTTTTGCCGATCAGTCCACCCATCTGAGCATAAGGACACTCCTTTCTTCTTCCAAGAGTTCCTAAAAGGTTGGAGTAAAGTGTTCACATGTGTTTTCTCTTGTTGCTATAAAGTGAGCCTTAACCTATTGTAAGTTGGTGGAACATACCCAGGACACCTACTATTTGCAAGTTTAAGAATAAACTCACGAAAGCATAGATTTCTGACAAGTGAAAATGGAAAAGCAGCGGAATAAAACATCCGAGCACATTCCATATCTAAGTCATCTCTTTCTACAACATTGAAACATGCTTCTATTGTACCCTTGTTTCTTTTTTGTTGCAACAAGTCAGATTCGGGAGGGAGTGTCACATAATCAAGTTTACTCTTTGCTTCAAAAGACTCTCTAGTCTTTTTAGCCTCTGCCATATCATATTCTTTCTGAATTTGATCTTTAATTTGATCAGTCACCTTCATACATGGCTGCACACCATGCCCTGGTAATTTTAGGAGGTGGGCTTTCACTTTGGAGTATGAACCAATAACCATTTTATTACAATAGTTACAAGTCCATTTTCTATTTCCACCACTACCGAGATTTTGAACAACAGTAACATGGTTCCAGAGTGGTTTATCATCATATGAGGTAAGCTGTGATGGACTAGGTCGTTTTGGGGCTGAATTTCTTTGGAGGTTGAGCATGGAGGAGTTTGGTGAAGCCATTGAAATTGGGAGATATTAGAAGCTGAAGAAACTCAGAAAGATTTGGTTGTGGTGTGAGAATTGGGAGATACATGAGCTTCATATTTATAGTTGAGAGAGAAAGGAATTTAAGCTAGGACAATTATAGAGGCAAACGAAGAGTTGAAGATGATAATGGAAGTCTGGAAGAAAATTGTAGAAGACTTAATGAAATTTTTTTGGGAGTGGTAATTGGGAAGATGAATACAATTGTACAACATAGGGAGGATAAGGTTTGTTGTACTACTCATAAAGTTGTAGTTGTACTGTAGGTGCCGTTTTCTTCCTTTTTTTTCTTTTATCTTTTTTTTTTCACCTTTTTTAAAGGTAGTTTGTTATGTATTAGTTATCTTTATTAAAAAATTATATAAATGTTTTATGTTTATGGTAATTTTATCAATAGAGTAAAAAATTATTATTTTAAATGTAAATGTTTATGATCATAATATATTATATCATTTTTTAAAAGTCAACATCACTTATAATAGATTATCGAGCATATTTTATTATTATTCCTTATTCTATTCATGATGATTAATACGTCGATCATAGGCGCCCGTTATATTAGCTTATTGATCATATAAAATCGTTGTTATTCTTTGATCATCTTGTTTAAGGATGATCGATCATATATTATTATTCCTTATTCAATTCATGTTGATCACTACATTGATCATAACGGTCACTTATAATAGTTTATCGATCATATATTGTTGTTGTTCCTAATTCATTCATGATGATCAATACATCGATCATAGGTGTCAGTTATAATAGTTCATTGATCATATAACATTGTACTTATTTTTTGATCATTTTGTTTAAGGATGATCGATCATATATTATTATTCCTTATTCAATTCATGATGATCACTACATTGATCATAGCGGTAACTTATAATAGTTTATCGATCATATATTGTTGTTGTTCCTTATTCCATTATCATTTTGTTTAAGGATGATCGATCATATATTGTTATTGTTCCTTATTCCATTCATGATGATCAATACATCGATCATAAGCGTCAGTTATAACTTATAATAGTTCATCGATCATATAACATTGTTCTTATTCTGTAATCATTTTTTTTAGGATGATCGATCATATACTATTATTCCTTATTCAATTCATGATGATCATTACATTAATCATAGCGGTCACTTATAAGTTTTAGTTGATCATATAACATCGTTCTTATTGCATTATCATTTTGTTTGAGGATGATCGATCATATATGGTTGTTGTTCCTAATTCATTCATGATGATCAATACATCGATCATAGGCGTCAGTTATAATAGTTTATCGATCATATAATAACATTGTTCTTATTCTTTGATCATTTTGTTTAAGGATGATCGATCATATATTATTATTTCTTCTTCAATTCATGATGATCACTACATCGATCATAGGCGTCATTTATACTTGCTTATCGATTATATAATGTTGTTCTATTCGAATTTTATAAATATTATGTATCTATTATGTTATAACCTCTAATTATTATAGTATATACTAAATATTGCTCGCTTTTTTTTGGGTGTATAGTCATATATTTGAAATGAAATAATTATTCATCTTGATCTTTGATAAGTATAGCTTTTCTTCGAACCTACCCATATAATTTTAATTATTCTCCTGTAAAAAAAGATTTATTATTCCCACTTTTTTTAATTAAAAAAATATCATTCTACTCTAAAAATGATATATTACAAAGTTACAAATAATTTTATTATTCAGTCATTTCAACTGTTTTTTTTATGTTATACGTTGAAAAATAATTTAAGGCCATAAAAAATATAAAGAAACTAAGAAAGAGGGAATAGTAATTACTACTAATTAGGAGGTAGTTGGCACATAGAGTTTTCACTGTTTAATATTTCACTATTTTTAATTTTTTTGAAAATTATGAATCGTTCCTTTTTTTTTTTATCTTTTCCTTATTTATCTGATCATTTACTCCAATCCATTCCCAAATCTCTCTTTATTTATTTTTTGTCATAACTGCTATCTTTTCCTTATTTATTTTTTTGAGAAAATAAATAACTAATAGAATTATTTATTAACATACGCTTTTTTTTATAAAATTATTTTTAATTATAAAAAAACTTACATATTATATACTCAGTCAGTTACTCTTTAATTTTTTTTGTCGGCTTACAATTATTTTTAATTATTCTATTGAGTAACAATTATTTTTACTATTCATTTAAATTTTTTTTTTTTTTGAAAACCTACTATTCATCTAAGTGTTGAGCAATGAAATATCTTTTATTATTGCTTTTGATGTATTGAGTTCTATTCCATGGTGATAATAATACAAAAATTATCACAAAAAAAAAATAGATATACATCATGTTTTGCTTCAAAATAAATAATTAGCACATCGTCTTTAATAAAAATCACAACATTGGAAGACTATAAGTGTATAGCTTATGGGGAGTGAAAACTTTTTAATATTGTTGAAAGGGAATTGCACATAGTTGCATTATTTACTATTTAGTAGGCAAATAATAATCTAATAGGATAAACTTGGTGTTTTAAAATTATTATTCCTCTTAATATTTAATATATAAATTTTTTTGTTATTTTCTCCTTTTCGAGCCTATTGGTGTAAACTTAATTATCAAAATAAAAATCTTTTATTTTGTGTTATTTTTGAGAAGTATCAATTTTTTCAAACCTTTCCATAGATAATTTTTTCAAATAGTATTTTTTCTTTTATTTCATAGTTCATTTAAACTTTAAACTTTATTAGTTTATTATTCTCCCTGTAATTTTGTTTTTTTTATCAAATATTCAAATATATGGTATATTTTAGAAATAAATACTACTTTGCATATCCTAGAACGAAAATATACAAAGGAAAAAAAGAGGAACTTGTCAAATAAAAAAGAAAAAAAAGGGAAAGTAGGTAGCCACTAGGCACTAGTCAATTTTTAGTAGGACATACCAAGTTGGCGTGATTAAAGGAAATATATTAAATAAAAATAAACACTAACAAAAAACTTTACAACTTCCACCAGCCTTTCCCCTAAAAAAAAAGGAACAGAAAACAAAACTTGCAGGCTTCCACGCTCATCTTCCTTCCTTCGAGTTTCCCCTTTCCAGTTTCCACCATAGATAGAAGCTTGAAGGTTCACCGTAATACCTGCAAAAAAAGTTAAAATTCATCACAACCATTCTTAGTGTGAGATAATCAAACACCCTCTATTTTTCAGATAAAAAAATCGCCAAGATGTGGTCAATTGCAAATCTAGGGTTTACTTTTTCGGGTTGCTGGGATCTCCGGTGTCTATCAGACAATGACACGTCCACTTTCTCATCCCCGCGTCCAGTCCGAATTCCGTGTCGGCACCGGTGTCGTGTCGTGTCGACACCGGTATGGTGGGGTGGCTGGCCGAGTCCGAGCTTCCCAGCTTTAAATTACTCTTTCAATGATTAATCTTGATCCATATATATTATGTATTAGAAGAATAAAATTTCAGAATTGTTTATTATTTTTAGATTTAGTTTTTAAATATCAAAACATGGATTTTTAGGGTGTTAATTATTGAAAAGTTATCGTATCATGTTATAAACCATGAGATTTTAAATTATAAATTTAAGCATGTTTATATATGTTTAAAGAGAGATTTACAATTTTATAAGTTGTTGGAATTTTAGAATTGGCTTTAATAATGGAGTTTTATGGATTTTAATTACTAATATGGTAGTACTATGCTAGATATTGAAAGTAATTGAAGTTTGAATAGTAAAAACAACTTTTGAATATGTCAAAGGGAATTTAAAGTATTTTAAAGTTGCTTTATTTTATTTAGAGTATTGATTTTAGTTTATATTGATTATTTTAGGTGGAGAATATTCAGCAGGTGACTTTTAAGGAATTAAAGGTGCCCCCCCCCTCCCCAAAAAAAAAAAAATAATTAAAGGTGGCTTATCAACTGGTTTACACAAGGGACGTACATACATATGTGTTATGTGATATAGTATCATGCTTTAAGAAGGAAAAGTTGTAGTATCATGTATAGGAACTTTATAAATTCATATGTGATTTCTAATATGATTGGATTTTACATGTTTTATGCACATGTACAAACATGTTAATTATGAGATTCATTATGAGTTAAAGATTATCATGTTTGTATGGAATTGTTGACGCAAACATGTGGATCGAAACTTTAGCTATTAATTCACATGGGGGAATCAATAATATTATTGGGATTGAATCAAGTTTATTCATGTGTTCCCTTACAAAATTATTTTCACTACTTTATAAGGAGTGTGGGCCTTATCTGGTAAGTTGATAAGTTATGCCTTTGAAAGGTAAGATTGGTCGTTTACTAGGTTCAACAAAATAAGAATGATTGAAATTAAAGAAAGTAATCTTGGATTGTATTAAATTGTGTGATCACTTATTAAATCCTAAGATAAAAAGAAGTTCAGTTGTGAATGTTTGATTTGATATTTCTTTGTTACTTGTGTGTGTCATAACAAGTAATAAATTGTAAATCACGTAAAGTGTAACTTGGATAGTCATAAACTTTAGACTGGAGCACGTCTAGAGTTGGACATTTAAGAGTTGGAGTACATGGTGGTAGCCCATGGTTTTTTCTGGTAGATGGATTGATAACATCCCTATTATTTTTCAAAAGGTTCCTCGATATCGCTGGTTATTCTGAAATACGGATTTGCTCCCGTATTTTGTCTTCCTAGGTGAAGGCAAGTTTAGATAAGACAAATCGGTCCAATAACTATTCCATTAAAGTAATAAAAAGATGTTTAAAGTTTAGTTCAATAGAAGTTATCTGCAGAATGTTATATTGTTATATTATTATTTATCCCTGCATGTTATTCATTAGTATCATGTTAGGAATGTTTATGTAATACTATGTAGTACTCAGCTTTTTTGATTACGTGCTTTGTTTGTGAATGTTGATCATGGTTTTGCCTTATTGATCCTGTGATGACCCATTTTGGTGAGCAGATTCTTTAGAGCATTCACATTTACAGGTCCGCAGATTTTGCATCATTGGGAATTTGGGAATGGAGAGCTTGTGTAATCTATTATTATAATTCCTACCTTAGTAGGAACATGTTATAATAAGTTTGATTTAAGTAGACATTTATAGAGTGTTTGGTTTTAAGTACTATTTACCTATTTATTTATTATATTAAAGTATGAAGTTTAGTTATATGTTTTCCGCTGCAAAATTCTGAAGCCGATATGTTATCACACGGGTGATAATGCTTTTGTAATTCTCTATGTTTTATATTGAAAAGGTATTTCTGAAAAGAGAGAATTATCGGGGTGTTACAAAAACCATTAATGAAAACGGAAAGGAATACATGTACCTCACTAATGTGACGCTAGCCAGAAATTGATCCTTGAAAGGATGCCAGCATAGTCCTCGGGGCTATATTTTACTTATATCGATCCGATTGAAACAAATTTGGTGTCTCACCATAAGGACGATCAAGCAATATTCACTTTGTGGCATGATCACTTAGGTCACCTAGGATCAAGCATGATGACGAAAATCGTCTGTAGCTCAAATGGACATTCATTGAAAAATATATGGGTCCTGCAATCAAATAAGCATAATTGCAAAGCTTGTTCACTTGGCAAATTGATCATAAGATCGACCTTCTAAAAATAAACTTGGAGGTGAAAATCTTGCATTCCTGGAAAGAATCCAAGGAGATACTTGTGGGCCAATACACCCCTTATGTGGACCATTCAGATATTTCCTGGTGTTGATCGATGCATCAACACGTTGGTCTCACGTTAGGCTCCTATCAACAAGGTATGTTACTTTTGCAAAACTGCTCGCATAAATTACTCGTCTAAGGGCTCAATTTCCAGACTATCCTATCAAGAAAATTCGACTTGATAATGTCGGAGAATTCACATCCCACACTTTTAATGACTATTGTATGTCAATTGGGATAGATGTGGAGCATCCTGTAGCCCATATTCACACACAAAATGGTCTAGCAGAAGCATTCATAAAGCGATTACAATTAGTCGCAAGGCCATTGCTAATGAAATCAAAACTCCCATCCTCGACATGGGGACATGCTATACTACATGCTGCAGCTTTACTACGACTAAGGCCGAGCACTAAGCATGATCTCTCCCCACTACAGTTAGTGGTTGGAAAGGAACCAAGCCTTGCTCACCTATCACTTTTGGGTGTGCAGTCTACGTTCCCATCGCATTGCCACAACGTACTAAGATGGGCCACAAAGAAGGTTGGAATCTATGTTGGATTTGAATCACCTCCATCTAAGATACTAGAACCGTCAACTGGTGACTTCTTCACCGCTCGGTTGCGATTTCACTTTGATGAGACAATTTTCCCAACCTTAGGGGAGATAAAGTAAGCCCCATGGAATGAAATTCATGGAATGCCAAAAATTTATCATATTTGATCAAAGATCAAATATGTGTGAGCAAGAAGTTCAGAAAATATACACTTGCAAAACATTGCAATCAATTGCCAATGCATTCACTGATTCAAAAGGAGTGATAAAATCACATATACCGCTGTGAATGCTCCTGCACGGGTTGAAATCCAAGAGAAAAACAAAATCCACTTGCAAATGAATCTATAACACGCAAAAGTGGAAGACCACTCGGAGCCAAAGATTGAAACCGGGAAGTCTAGAAGAATAGAAACAAATAATGAGAAAACTGATGATTCTCTAAAGTGGAACAATTTTCAAATGACGAAAAACGTCATGAACCCCAAAATGAACTCAAAGAATCAGATGCTACATCTGAGGGGGAGCATGAAAATGCTACGTCGATAATCACGAAATTTCAATAAATTTTGTCCATTCTAGAAAACAATGGAATAGGGTAAAAACCCCGATTGATGAAATATTTGCATATTCAATAACCACGAAAATCACCACTGATATTGAGGACACGAACCAAGATCAGTGGATGAATGTCGACGAAGGAGTGATTGGCCTAAATGGAAAGAGGCCATTCAGGTAGAATTAAATCTCTAAAAAAACGAGAAGTGTTTGGCCCTATAGCCCAAACCCCAAGGGAAGTAAAACCCGTTGAGTATAAATGGGTGTTCGTGCGAAAGTGAAATGAGAAAAATGAAATCGTACGATACAAGGCCAGGCTTGTATCCCAAGGTTTCTCCTAGAGACCTGGAATTGACTATGAGGAGACATACTCTCCAATGGTAGATGCCACGACACTAAGATTCCTTATAAGTCTATCTGCATGCAAAGGAATACAAATGCGCTTTATGGATGTCGTGACAGCATATCTCTATGGGTCACTTGACAATGATATCCACATGAGAGTCCCAGAAGGACTTGAACTACCTGAATCCTTGAGGTCAAAACCTCGGAAGCTACATTCCATAAAATTGAAAAAATCATTTACGGTTTAAAACAATCTGGAAGGATGTGGTATAAACCGTCTTAGTGAATACCTCATGAATCGAGGCTACAAGAACGACCAAATTTGTCCATATGTCTTCATCAAACAAACCGAAAATGGGTTTGTTATAATTGCAGTATATGTTGATGACTTAAATATCATCTGGACACCCGATGAAATTGAAGAAACTGCTGAATGCATGATGAAGGAATTCGAGATAAAAGATCTTGGAAAGACCAAATTTTGTCTCGGTTTACAAATTGAACACCTAAAGGATGGAATTTTTGTTCACCAATCCAATTATGCCGAGAAAGTGCTAAAAAGGTTCTATATGGACAAATCACATCAATTGAGTTCACCTATGGTTGTTCGGCGCTTAAAAATTGATGAAGATCCTTTCCACCCTCGAGAAGAAGGCGAGGATATACTCGATCCCGAAGTACCATACCTAAGTGCCATTGGAGCCTCAATGTACTTAGCCATCAATACTAGACCAGACATTGCATTCTCGATCAATTTATTAGCTAGATACAGCTCAAACCTACAAACAGGCACTGGAGTGGAGTGTAGCACTTACTCCGCTATATACGCGGGACAATGGATATGGGATTATTCTATCCATGAGATGGAAATCCTACCCTTGTAGGTATGTCGATGCAGGCTACCTGTCAGATCCGGTCAAGGCAAAATCGTAAACAGGTTACCTTTTTAGCTATGGAAATACAACAATCTCTTGGAAGCTGACAAAATAGACTCTAACAGCTACTTCATCAAATCAAGCTGAATTAATCGCACTTTATGAAGCTGGTAGAGAATGTGTATGGTTGAGATCTTTGATCCATCACATACTAAGGCAAAGTGGTATAAAAGAAACACAAAAAGGCCCAACCGTCATTCATGAAGATAATACTGCTTGCATTGCACAAATTAAAGAAGGTTATATCAATATCGATCCTAAATTCTTTTCCACTCACGACTTGGTGAAGGAAGGAACAATATCAATGTCACACAAGTTAAATCATGTGATAATTTAGCCGACCTACTCACAAAGGCATTACCAGCAAAGCAATTCTAAGAGCTTGTACATATGACTGGTTTGCGTCGCCTTCGAGATATACGTTAAATTGAGGGGGAGCCTATATGTACTATACTCATTTTCCTTCGTCCAAGTTTTTATCCCACAAGGTTTTTTTCTTAGTAAGGTTTTAACGAGGCTGAAAAGCATATAAGGATATCAATCCCAACTGTACTCTTATTCCTTTATGTTTGTTTTTATCCCATTAGGATTTTTCAAATGTAAAGTTTTTAGTGAGGCAGTTGTCACCCCGTAATTACATTTTAGGATTCGTTCAAGGAAAAGTGTTGTAATATTATATGTAAATACTGAACGGATAAATAAGGCCCTGCATTTTTTACCGCCTAAGATAAGACGTTTCACTGCCTACAACAGTGATATGTTGTATCACCGGGTGAATTATTCACTCGGCACTATATATAACGCAATTAACGGGATAAAATGATACATAACTACAGATATCATTCTCTCTCAACCTTGCTCAAAATTTCTCTAAATTACAACAACTTTGTCATAAAATAATAAAGATAAGGAAGAGAAACGATAAGTTAAACAATTATTATATGGATTGAAAGGGTTACTAGTTTACCAATTTTTTTGGACACGGAGTTTTAGCAGAAATATGTATGTAGGTCACAGAAGAAAAGAGAAAGTATTAATTTATTGGCATATAATATTGAAGTTTATGTTGTGGGCCACAAACAGTAGAATGAGAAAGTAAAGATAATACTTCCTCCGTTCTAAAATAAGTAAAACACTTCTGACTTTATGTGAGATCTTTTTGAGAGACACGTTTTGTTAGTTATGCAAGTCCAATAGTCCAACACGATTAGTAGGTTCTGCATACACGTTGTGGTTTCCGGGAGTGTTAGAGGAAAAATTATAGACGAATAAAAAAGCTTCTTTTTGCCAGCAGTTTCGAAACCCTCGCCCGTGGGGTGAAACCTACTCCTGCGGAATTTGGCGATTTCCTTTTTCTTTTCGTCTTATTTTTTCTAAGTCTTGTTATGTTAGGATTCTTTATGGATCATTTATTTCCTAATAGATTGATGATTTCGGAAGATACACTAGTAGATTAATTGCGTTTTTACTGCGGTTTATAAGTGACTTATTGCTGCAAATTTCGCAAAGCCGCAAATCAAGGTGCAGCAATAGGTGAAACCTATTGTAATTATTGTTGCGATTATGGCCTAAAACTGCAACAATAGGTACTTGTCAAAAATATATACTTTTTTTTGCTTTAAGCGAAATTCTAACTACGTCAAGTGATTTGTTGTAACTCCAATAGCTAGAGGATTATTGCATCACAATATTTAAAGAGAGACATAGTAACATATATTCTAAATTGAAATCAATTTATATCATCAACAAAACAAGATGTTTATATAAACAAAGGGAGAAAAAAAAACAAAATCCTACATCTAAAAATGAAACTAACTTTGTAATTTCATCTCAGTTGTCAATTAATTACATTTGAAAATAAAAATCTTGGTTGTGATAAGTTACCAAACGAAAAAAAATTCAAATCTAAAAAAAAGAACTCAACACATCAACATCTTCTTCCTGACACACGACGAACATTGCGATGAAGGAGAGGGACTCGAGCTTCTGGGCACTCGGCTAAAACTGCGACACTTCTAAGTTGAGGGAGAAAGGGAGGACTCGAGCAGCGAAGGAGATGGAGGATTCGAGCCACGACGCAGGAGCAAGGGGGGACTCGAGCCGGGACAAAGGACGATCTGAGAGGATGGACGACTCTAGCTGTGGTGGACTTGTAACACCCCGAAAATTCTCTATTTTCCAAAATACCTTTTTAATATAAAATTTAGAGAATTGTCAAAGTATTATCGCCCGTGTGATAACGTATCAACTTATTGAAAATTCTACAGCGGAAAACATAATAAATAAACTTCTGAAATAAAACTTAGTCAACAAAAAAGTCAACCCTAATAGTCAAACCAAACGAAAGTCAAAATCAACCTCAAAAGTTAAAGTCAACGGCAATAGTCAAATTCAACTATTAAAGTGTAAAGTCAAACATAATAAATAGTCAACACAAGTTCTCCAATCGTGAACACATGATGCATCATCTTCAAACCTGTAAGTGACGATGCACTATTGATCCCTAGAGACTGCTCACCAAATGGGTCATCACAGGATCAATAAGGCATAGCCATGATCAACACATACACACAAAGCACGTATCAGCAAAGCTGAGTACTACATAATAAATAATCAAATAAACAATCCTAACATGATATTAGCAAATAATAAACAGAGATAAATAATAATAAAATAACATTGTAAACTACTTTTACTGAACTAAATTTTACAACTAATAGATTCATTAATTTAAATGGAATTGTAAATGGAACGAGTTGTCTAGATCAAAACCAGTCTTAATCTAGAAGACGAAGTACGGGCACAACTCCGTACTCCCTGACCTACGATATCGAGGAACCTTTAAAATATAAAAGGACACAGTGATCAATCCGGTCCTAAGAAAAGCAATGGGCTACCACCATGTACTCCAACTCATACTTCTCCAACAATTCAGACGACAAGAGTCTAAATATTGCTATCCACGTTTCAATTTACATGACTAATAATTTAATCACTTGTTATGACTCACAAGTAGGACAAATGATATAATCATAAAATAATCATATTCCATTTCTATCTTAGGATTAGATAAGGTGATTATCAACTTATTAACAACCCAAGATTTTCCAATATTTAATATAACCTTGCTTTATTTGTTGAACCAAGTCAACAACCAACCAACCTTTCATAAGTTTAATAATCAACTTACCAAATAAGCCCCTCGATGCTCATAAAATAATTAAAAAATCCAAAGGTAACAACATGATTCAATCATGATCCAAACCAACATATATATTAATCCCTGATATGAATTAATAAAATAAAATTCCCAAATCCCATATACTTATATCAATCTTCCACACAAACATAATATAAATAACATAAACCAACATGCTTCATACAACGACATACAACATGAAAATCCAACGTAATAGAATCACATATGAACTAATAATAGTTTCCTATAGATGATACTATATACATCTCATCCGTAGGACATGATACTAATCCAATCAACACATAGGTATGTACGTACCTTGTGTAGACAAATCGAGAGGCCACTTTCACAACCTTAAAGTCGCGTAAAGAGTGTAATATCTTGAGTTTGAAACTGAAGGGCAACAAACTGAATATTGTGGCCCATAATTGACAACAAGAGCGATGAGTTGAATTTGTTGCCCTAGGGAACACTATTGTGCGACAAAAATGTTTTTTGTTGCCCAAATACATATTAGGGCGACGAACTAAATTTGCGTTGCCCATTATCTTAATAAGGCGAAAAAATTACATATTACGTTGCCCTTGTTTAGTGATGGGCCAGTTCAAATTAAAAATTCATTGCCCAAACCAAGTAGAAAAACGCTAAAAAAATTAAACTGGCTCCAAAATTTTCCCACAAAAACACGTTCCTTCCCCTCACCCCAGAGACTTCAACTGCTCATAACTCTCAACTCACACTTCTCTTCGGTTCACGGTGGTTCGACGGTGGATCTTCTTCAGTTTTTCCCGGTGATTTATGATTTCCGACGAGATATTGGACGTCTCTCAGGTGAGGACTTCAATTGTGATGGCCAATTAATTTTTTCATTGAATCAAATTGACATATCTCACATTTCTCAACATCTTCTTTGATGAATTCTTTAATTATGATCGAAATTTCGGTTGATGGTTAGTTGTTACCCTCTTATGCTCTGCCCTAACCTTTTAAAATTTCACAGGTGGTGATGTGGGTGGCTGCCGGAGATCAACAGTGAGGCTAGCGGCGATTTCGGCGGCAAGGTTGGTATCTTTTGTTTTATCCTAAGTCACGAATCAACCCCTCTTCTTGTCAAGCAAAACAGTTCTTTACCTTGAATTATTGTTATGAATTTGTCAATGTTTTATTGAATTACTTAGATTATTTGTTTCTCAATATTGGTACGAAATTTCTAGGTCTTCTACTTTCTCTTTCTCTCTTCTTCATCATCATGTAAAGGGACGGCTGTTCACAATAGTTATAAAGGGGGGGATATTATAGTATGTAGACTCGTTGATATCATTTTTTTGGGTGCTAGGATTTAGTGCTTGACCATTACTATTTCTGTAGACTATTAGAGTGTTTGAGGGCTAGTGCATTACACAACCTTGTGAAGCCCATAAAGGCAACTATTCTGCCTTAGACAAGATTTTGTGCTTTTGAAACTGAACTATTTTATAGGTGGTTTGCAACATACTTCTTCCAAGAGATCAAACATTCTCCAAAATAGATGGACCATCCTGTTAGGGACCTAGCATTGAAAGCACAGTCTGTTACAGGACATTGGACTTAGTGAGTTGGCGCCAAAACGAATTAGAAAGCTTGTTATGCCAATTAGAAAGTTGTTATGTTAGTTGGCAGTTAGTTACAAGTTGGTTGAGAATAACTGTATATAAGCAGATGTAATAAGCAGGGAACAATCTATCAATACAAAATTACAAATCTCAATCTCTATTATCTCTCTCTATCTCTCTAAATTCTGTTTTTTCTCTATCTTCTAAATTCTTCTGTTCTTTTATTCTTCTTCTCTTCTGTTCTGTGTTCTTTCTTATCTCTATACTCTTGTTCTTGACAGAAGGTTAGCTTGAGCTACCTTAACACAGTCCCTCTGATCACAAAAGCTTGTGATTCTAAGCTCTCCATTGGAGGGATATAATAACCCCTAATCTTCTGTGCCCTGTAGATATCTTACCACATGAATGACTGCATTTGAATATGAAATTCTGGGACAACTCATAAGGTGGCTGAGTAGTTGAACTGAGTTGGAAATGTTAGGCATACTCATATTCAAACATATGCTTCACGATCTTCTATGATGTCTCCTTCATCTGTGGAGAGCTTAATATGTTGAGGAAAAGGAGACTTACAGGGTGTACCGAGAGACTTGTAGGGTATGCAATTGATAAAACCAATGTCTTTTACAGTTTCCTTCACATACTTCCTCTTATTAACCATAGTGTCCTTATCACTTTCTATTTCTTATCCTAGAAACATTCTCATTTTTTCCTAGATCTTTAGTAGTGAATTCATCACCCAGCTCTGCTATGCATGCACTGTCATTACCTGTAATCTTTCATTAAGATATCTGCAAGATAAAGAAAACACCATATCAGTATATAAGGAACTTCAAGATACATATAGTAGTATAGGTAGCAAAGATTTAATTTTCACTCAGGTTTCAGATCACTGAAAGCCAGCAACAAATAAAGAAATCGATCGGGGGGGAGATGCATGATTGTTGACTAAAGAATTAAAATAAGCCGCATGTTCTCAATATCTATCCCAGTTTATACCAAGCTAGAAGTCTGATTTTTAATTACTTGGAACATGTTGTGAGCTGAAATTAGGCCTACATAGTATTTGTGATTGTGATTAGCATAGTATTTGTAATTCTTTGCCAAATTTCAATAGAAAGTCTGCTTCCAAACTTCATAAAATCGTGTAAGTAACTAATTGCAGGGGAGTATATGTTTTCAATCTTTCATATTAGGAATGATGAAACCTCTATATATAAGAATATTATTTACATCAACAAATGAATAGAAAGAATCATTATTTACAAAGTGAATCAGAAAAAAAGTCTATCAAGAATGGGAGAAGATGAAGGTGTTCTGGTACAATTGCTATGAATCTGTTGCATGGAATCATATGCATCGTCACCTTCATTTCATCTCATATATTATATAGAACCATATTATATAGAAACATATAATGTGGTAGGTTGACTATTCATGTCACAAATAGAGCAATCAGGATAGGAATACTCTGAGGTAGATAGAAAAGGTATTGAGTAAGAAGTTATCATTTGTGTATTTTTTTTTAATAGTGTGATGTGGAGCTTTTTAGGGTAAGTCCCTTCATTTCTTATATGTGTAATGGATGCTTGTGTTTTACAATTCGCATGTTTTATGTACTTCCTCCATTTCAAATTACTAGCGACTAAGTGAAATGCACATTTTTTGAAGGCCGAGTACTTAACATGATATATGAAACTAACAAAATTGTGTTAAACTCTTAAAACACGTCTTTATTTTTACCTGTTATGTATTATCGAAACCCTGATATAGGAATTGGACCATCTAGTTTTTTTTAAGAGGAAAGGGAGAGAATCGGCCTATACATGATTTATGAAACTAACAAAGTTGTGCTAAACTATAACCTTGTGAATGACAAGAGTGGTAGTTTCTAATTGATTATGGATTTGATATGTAACAACATTACCAGGAATCAAGTGTTGTTTGAACTGATCTATTGTGTGAGAATCTTGTATACCTCGTGCTCTATTATTTTTGCAGTATTCATTCCTTTTTTTTTTCACTTTTGCTTTTAGTCATTGAGATTACTGGCGGTGCATCTGCTTCTTTCAAAAAGAATTGCGTTAAGGGAATTGAGGCCAACAGGGAGAGAATTTCAAGGTTGCTAAATGAGGCGAGTGCATAATAGTACCTTATGTTGCAGTCATTTATTCTCTGACATATCTTTGGACTACAAGCTTAACTAATCATTTTCCTTTTGCTTCTTGATATGTGGCCATCTATACTTGCAGTCGCCTATGTTTGTGACAGCTTTAAACCCCGTAAGTTATTGTTGACCCCTTCACTAATCATTCTTAAGGTTTCATCTGCACTGCTTCCTGTATCTCTCAGAAAATTGGTTATGACAATGCTGTTGCAGTTGCCAAGAAAGCGCACAAAGAAGGAACTACATTGAAGGTGATAATTATTTTTGTATACTAATTTTCTACGAATCAGATTTCTCAATTTATATTCTTATGCATGCGTGAAGATATCGCTTTTGATTAATAATTTAAGTGCTGATGTGCAAAAGCCGAGTTTACAATTAAATCATATGCTAAATAAGCGCTAGAGGATGATTATTTTGCATTTCAGTTTTTTTTATAATAGTGTGACTAAATATTCATTATTATACTCGGTATTATTAATGTCGAAAATTTTCATTGTTTAAATTATCTTCTTATTTAGTTTCAAGCTAATTAAAGACAAAATATCTAGATTAGTTTTTACACAATGCACTGTCAAATTCTGGAGGATAGATAATTTTTTTATTTTATCAGGAACAATGGTTCATGACTAATTATAACGTTTTTTATTTTATCAGGAACAATAGGTCGTGACTATTTTCCGAAATTAGCAGAGGGGAGCTATGATAATGCTTAGATTATGTGAATTTCTTCGTAGATTATGGGTACTGCTAATTAGTTTTTTTTTTAGATTTACTTTGAATTATAAGTTACATTGAATGTCAAATTTGAAGATTATTTTGTTGTACTCGGATTATATACAATTTGTTATTCCAGGAATACATCTTCTATTATCTCATACTTTTGTTTTTAATAGGTTCATCTAATATATATGAATAGGGAAAAAGCTTATAGATTACACGATAACAATCATTTGTAGTCCATACCAATTTGGGCAACAAAATAGAGTTCGTACATTGTCATTTTAATTTTGCGTGTGATTGAAAAATATGTACAACAATTCGTAGCCTAAAGTATTTTGGGCGACGAAACTGGTGTTGCCCAAGACATCATGTCATGTGAAAAAAAGTCTATCAAGAATGTGATAACATCCTCGGCTTATTCAGAATTTTGCTGCGAAAAATATGCATAACTGAACTCATACTTTAAATATAATAAATAAATAAAGTACTTAAACCAACACACTATAAATGTTAACTTCAAAACCAACCTTAATATACTATGTTCCTATTAAAGCAATAGATAAATAATCTGTTACACAAGCTCTCTATTCCCAGATTCCCATGATGCAACATATGCAAACCTGTAGATATCAATGCTCCAAAGAATCTGCTCACCAAAATGGGTTATCACAGGATCAATATGGCAAAGCCATGATCAACAAACACAAACAAAGCACTTAATCAGCAAAGCTGAATATGATAATAATAAACATTTCTAACATGATACTAATAAATAATAAGCAGGGATAAATAATCATATAACAATCTAACAATCTGCAGATAACTTTTGCTGAACTGAACTTTAACCATCTTTTTAGTACTTTAATGGAGTAGTTATTAGACCGAGTTATCTAACTAAAACCAGCCTTCGCCTAGGAAGAAGAAATACATGGGTGACTCCGTATTCCATAACGACATGTGATATCGAGGAACCTTTGAATAAAAATGCGAACGGTGATCAATCTTGTTGTATAATATGAGCACTATAAGAGGGGGTGAATTATAGTGAGAGAATAAGCTATACATTTTGCGGAATTAAAAGTTAACTTGGGAACATACAATAGGAACACGAGAGATTTTAGAGAGGAAAAACTTCCTAGGCCCAATAGGAAGAAACAACCTCGACCACAAGGGATTTTTACTCAAACTTTCCACTGTAATAGGCCAAAACAACTATGTTTACAATCCTATTACTTTTCTCTCGAGCCACAATTTAAGTTACTAAACTCAAGTTCCCAACGACAGTTCCCACAACTGTCGCCTATCCAAGTTTCACTTTACATGATTTACCAATTATTACTTGTTATGACACACAAGCAATAGAGACACATATAATCAAACATTCACAACTTAATTTTTTTTAGTCTTAGGATTAAATAAGTGATCATACAACTTACAACCCAAGATTTATTCCTTCTTATTTCAATCCTTCTTATTTGTTGAACCTAGCCAACAACCAACTTACCTTCCAAAGACATAAATTATCAACTTACCAAATAAGGTGCGGTCCACAGTCCTCCTAGAGTAGTGAAAATAATAATATAAGGGAACACATGATTCAAACATGATCAAACTCAATAAATATATTAATTCCCCCATGCAAATTAATAAATAAAGTTCTCAACCAACATGCTTGCATCAATATTCCATACAAACATGATATTCAACTCATAATTAAATCTCATACTTAATATATTCGCACACAGGCATAAAACATGTAAAATCCAATCATAATAGAAATTATATATGAACTTACAAAGTTCCTATACATGATATTACAACTTTTGCTTCCTAAAATCATGATACCACATCACATAACACAAAGGTATGTACGTATCTTGTGTAAACAAATTGGTAGGCGGCCTTTAATCACCTTAAAAGTCGCCTACTAAATAATCTTCGCCTAAAATAACCAATATAATTCCAACTAAATGCTCCAAATAAATCCTAGCAACTTTAAAATACTTTAAATCCTCTTTAAAAATATTTAAAAGCTTTTTTTACCCTTACAACTTTAATTACTTATTTTATCTAGCATAGTACTACTATACTAGTCATTAAAATCCATAAAACTCCATTATTAACACCCTTCCTAAAATTCCAACAACTTAAAAATATTAATACTCTCTTTAAACATAATTAAACATGCTTAAATTCATTAGTTAAATCAATTTCATAATTTATAACACGCTATTATGATTTTCCAATCTTTAACACCCTAAAAATTCATGATTTGATAATTAAAAACTCAATCTAAATATAAACAAATCTGAAATTTTATTCTTTCAATACATAATTTATATAATCAAAGATCCATCATTAAAACAGTAGATTAAAGTTATTAATCATAAATAGTACTAAAATTAAACATAAAAACATAATCTTTAATCAAAACTTGAGGAGGAAGAAAAAAACAAAACCAACAAATCAAAGAACATAGAAACAAGGAGGCGTCGATCACACGCAGCAGCAGTGGCGCAGCAATAGGCAGCAGTGACGTTTCTTGGTGAAGAAGAAAGTATTCCTTGAAGAAGAAGAAGAAGAAGAAGAAGAAGAAGAAGAAGAAGAAGAAGAAGAAGAAGAAGAAGAAGAAGAAGAAGAAGAAGAAGAAGAAGAAGAAGAAGAAGAAGAAAGAAAGAAGAAGAAGAAGAAGAAGAAGAAGAAAGAAAGAAGAAGAAAAAGAAGAAGAAGAAGAAGAAGAAGAAGAAGAAGAAGAAGAAGAATTGGAAGAGAACAAAAAGCAACATGAAGAGATAAAAGGGAGAAAAAGTGGCCGGCTATCTTGGGAGCATGTGAGGAGGAGAGAGAAAATTTGTGTGGTAAAATAATTGGATTTAAGGTATTTATAAGTAGGCTTTTCCTTTTGGGCTTAGGAAAAGAAAATTGGGTTTGAATAGAGTGTTATGACGAATAGGATTGATGATTTAGAACTCCTAACATCAATAAAAATCCTTTTTCTAATCCACGTGAATTTGGGTTCCTCGAGCCCATTTAAACTTCTTTTCCAAATCCAATTAGTATTTCAAACATTTTTCAAAGCATGCCTTAAAAAAAAATATTTTAACTTCCTTAAATCCTTAAAATAATTCCTTTGACTTTTAAAATAGTCAACCTTCTTTAAATAAATAAATCACTTCAAACTAAATTATGTTTAAATATAAATATATAAATACTAGAATATATTTATGAAATCCATAAAATTACGGGAGATTACAGTAAGTTAACAAAAATCAGGTTTACAAGCATATTATTAAATCCTAAATATGTTAGTTTCAATAAAGTTCATGAAAAAAAGTTCAAACAACAACAATGTTTATTTTACTATTCGAAACACTAAGTTTTACATAGATAGTTAAGTTGATTATTATGTTAATAATATCAAGGACTAAGCACTGGAATACTTTTATTATTCGATTAGGTCCTAATTTCATAAGCGGGACGTTTAAGTAGTCAGCAAAGATTCTCCGTTACAAGGTATGTATGTGTACTAGTTCAATTAGATATGTTAGTATCGATTGAGAATTGGATTGTAATCCTATGATTTATTGTTGTAGCAAGGATGTTACAAGAGGTTGCCTAAACTCAAGAATTAAGCAATGTATCTAAGGAAGATTAAATGATTATGTGTTTAATGCTATGTGAATTATTATCACTAAGAAGGATATTTGGCGATAAACCTGTAGTTGGAATCCTTACAAGTAGTGAACAATGGGGGGCGTGTGGGACTTGTCCTACACTCCTACGCCAGCGTACTTGATAACTCAAGTAGGCGGAAGGATCCGTACGATCTTGGGGGTATGTATACTAAGGTGATGGGTATGAATCGGAACGAAACCGCATGTGTATTCCATCTAATAGACCAAGTTGTCTATTAAGGATTAAGTACCCCGTATGATTCTTGTAACACCCCGATAATTCTCACTTTTATAAAATACCTTTTCAATATAAAACTCAGAGAATCATCAAAGCATTATCGCACGTGTGATAACATATCGGCTTATTCAGAATTTTGCAGTGGAAAACATATAACAAAACTTTAGAATTTAAATATAATAATTAAACAAAATACTTTAAAACCAAACACACTATTAATGTTAACTTCAAACCAAACTTAATATAATGTATCTACTAAGGCAATAGATAAAACAATCTGCTACACAAGCTCTCAAGTCCCAAATCCCCATGATGCAACATCTGCAAACCTGCAGATGTCGATGCACTAAACAATCTGGTCACCAGAAATGGGTCATCACAGATCAATAAGGCAAAGCCATGATCAACATACACAAACAAAGCACGTAATCAGCAAGACTGAGTACTACATAATAATAAATAAGCATTCCTAACATGATACTAATAAATAATAAGCAGGGATAAATAATAACATACAATCTAACAGTCTGCAGATAACTTTTATTGAACTAAACTTTAACAATCTTTTTATTACTTTAATGGAATAGTTATTGGACCGAGTTCTCTAACCAAAAACCAACCTTTGCCTAGGAAGAAGAAATACGGGCGCGACTCCGTATTCCATAATGACCTGCGATATCGAGGAACCTTTGAATAAAAATAGGAACGGTAATCAATCCAATTCCCAGAAAAAGCCATGACACGCTCACCATGTACCCCAACTCCTTGTGTGCAATTTCAGACGTGCACCAGTCTAAAGTTTATTACTATCTAGGTTTCACGTTACATGATTTACCAATTATTACTTGTTATGACACACAAGCAATAGAGACACGTATAATCAAACATTCACAACTTAATTTTTTTTTTAATTTTAGGATTAAATAAGTGATCACACAACTTACAATCCAAGATTACTTCCTTTTATTCTAATCTTTCTTATTTGTTGAACCTAGTCAACAACCAATCTTGCCTTTCAAAGGTATAATTTATCAACTTACCAAATAAAGCCCACAATCCTTATAAAGTAGTGAAAATAATACTATAAGGGAACACATGATTCAACATGATTCAATCTCAACAATATATTAATTCCCCCATGTGAATTAATAAATAAAGTTCCCAACCAACATGCTTGCATCAATACTCCATACAAACATGATGTTCAACTCATAATCAAATCTCATACTTAAGATGTTCGCACACTTTTAAGACATAAAACATGTAAAATCTAATCGTAATAGAAATCATATATGAACTTAAAAAGTTCCTATACATGATACTACAACTTTTTCTTCCTAAAATTATGATACTACATCACATAACACATAGGTATCTACGTACCATGTGTAAATAAATTGGTAGGTCACCTTTAACACCTTAGAAATCACCTACAAAGTAATCTCCGCCTAACACAACCAATAGAATTTAAAATCAGTACTCCAAATAAATTCCAACAACTTTAAAAAACTTTAAATCCTCTTTAAAAATATTTAAAAGTTGTTTTTATCATTAAAACCCCAATTACTTATATTACCTAGCATAGTACTACTATACTAGTCATTAAAATCCATAAAACTCCATTAATACCCACATTTCTAAAATTCCAGCAACTTATAAATTATTAAAACCCCCTTTAAACATATTTAAACATGCTTAAATTCATAAATTAAATCAATTTCATAGTTTATAACATGCTATTATGATTTTTCAATCTTTAACACCCTAAAAATTCATGCTTTGATAATTAAAATCCCAATCCAAATATAATAATCAAATCTGGATTTTTATACTTTCAATACATAATTTCTATAATCATAGATTCATCACAAAAACAGTAAATCAAAGTTACTAATCATAATTAGTACTAAAATAAAGAATAAAAACATAATCTTTAATCAAAACTTAAGGAGGAAGAAAAGAATTAAACCAACACAACAAAGAGGACAAAGACACCCCTGGCAGCAGCGGGAGCAGAAACAACTCGGGGGTGGTGGTGGAAATTGTGGTGTTGTGAAGTTTCTTGGTGAAGAATAAAGTGTTTCTTGAAGAAGAAGAAAGAAAGAAGAAGAAGAAAATAAAACGTGAAGGAGGAAAACAAAGGGGACCGTCGGTTTTGGTGAGGCGAAGGAGAGAGAAAATTTGTGTGAGTAAAATAATTGGGTTCAATTTATTTATATGTATGTTTGCTTTTGGGCTTATGATAAGGCAATCGGGTTTAAATAGAGTTTAAAGATGAATAGGATTGCTTATTTAAAACTCCTAACATCAATGGAAGTCTTTTTCCTAATCCACTTAGAATTTGGGTTCCTCAAGTCCATTTAAACTTATTTTTTAAATCCAAATAATATTTCAAATAGTTTTAAAAGCATGCCTTAACAAAATATTTTAACTTTCTTAGATCCTTAAAATAATTCCTTTGACTTTCCAAATAGTCAACCTTTTTAAATAAATAAATCATTTTAAACTAAATTATGTTCAAATATAAATATATATATATATATACTAAAATATATTTATAAAATCCATAAATTTACAGGGGATAACAATTCTAGAAAGATGATAGTGCTCGTTCGTTGCCAAATTTAAATTATAAAAGTAATAAAATGTAATACTCATATAGTATCATGCCTAAGAAGGTTTCTTATTGTTTTGATTATGTTTAGTTTATCATTTCATTGTTTAAGTATGTACTCAGCATAACTGATATTTGTTATTTGTGTTTGTTTGTTAACGTGTGATGAATCATTGATATTCAATGGGGAACAGATTAGGTATGAGTTCGGGAATACAAGGGATACTCTTTGTTTTATAAACCTTTTAAAGTGTTTTATTGAACATTCTAGAGTTGTTATGAATTACTTAGTTAATGGTTTTAAATAAAAAGGGGTTCATAGTGATTCTCGAGTTGTAGTTAACATTTTATTTCCGTTGCAGTTTAGTTTTCATAATAAGGAGTAAAATAATGTTTTTATTTCGATAAGGCTTGCATTTCACCGCGACAATACTTCCAAAGTCGATGCGACGTAGTTTAGACGTGTATGGATTTCGGGGGTGTTACATTAGGGGTTGGGGGTTATGGGTTATTGTTATGGGTTAATTTGGGTTTAAAACAAAAAATAGGGTTAATGAATATTGGAGTTAACCAATGTTAGTCATTAAAGGCATTTTGATGTATTACCATTAAACTCGGGGGTACTCGGTTAATTTAAAAAGTGCGAGAGTAATCGGTGAATTTTTCGAAAACTTGTGAGTACTTGAAAAAACCGTAATTAAAATTGTCTTCTTTTCAAAAAATGAAGATTGCAAGGAGAAGTTGCTGGATACACTCCAATTCAAAATAATGGAAAGTCAAGGATGTTGATCTTGGAACTAACTAACCTAGAGTAAGATATTTTGACGACATATTTTTCAAAAAAACTTTTAACTCATTTATTGTATTATACTTTTTCAAGTGAGGCTTGCAATAAGGATGTCAGTGTCATGCTTTTTGTGAGGGAAGTCTTTAATATGGTTGACAAATCTGTTTCAGAAATATGGAAAAACAAGAAAATGTACATTTATTTCATACGATTTATACACTTTTACACAAAATTGTTAATTGAATATTTTTTCTTATCTTTTGATATACTAAATAAATTATGTTCTTCTATCTCTAATTCTTATTATTTAGAATGGTGAAAAGGACGGGTTTCCGAAGGAATTTAAGGTGTTCCTGGGCAAAAAAATTCTCTTCAAAATAGAAATCCCTCATTATCTCACAATTATTAATACCACAAATGATGAGCAACTTATTGATAAATGGATGAGAATTTGCATGAGGCAAGTTAAAACATGCTATATACTTTGTGAAATATAATCTAAATTTTATTTTTAGCTTTTTAGGCCTTCATTTTTACATGGTTATTTTCATTGTTGTATTGAAAATAAAGTATGACAGATACAAGAAGGAGCAAAGTGAATATGAAAGTGTAACACCCCGATAATTCTCTCTTTCAGAAATACTTTTTCAATATAAAACACAGAGAATTACCAAATCATTATCGCCCGTGTGATAACATATCGGCTTATTCAGAATTTTGCAGCGGAAAACATATAACTAAACTTCATACTTTAATATAATAAAAAAAAAATAGTACTTAAAATCAAACACTCTATA
The DNA here is from genome assembly GCF_026745355.1 of Beta vulgaris subsp. vulgaris. Classification (NCBI taxonomy): domain Eukaryota; kingdom Viridiplantae; phylum Streptophyta; class Magnoliopsida; order Caryophyllales; family Amaranthaceae; genus Beta; species Beta vulgaris. The sequence continues at coordinate 46,827,391 of NC_079207.1, read as the reverse complement.
AATGTCTAATCAAATCAAACTTATTATAACATGTTCCTGCTAGGGCAAAAATTATAATAATAGATTACACAAGCTCTCCATTCTCAAATTCTCAATGATCATGTAAAATCTGTGAACCTGTAAATGTCAATGCTCTGAAGAATCTGCTCACCAAAATGACTCATCACACAGGATCAATAAGGCAAAACCATGATCAACAATCACAAACAAAGCACGTAATCAGCAAAGCTGAGTACTATATAGTATTACATAAACATTCCTAACATGATACTAATAAATAACATGCAGGGATAAATAATAATATAAGAATATAACATTTTGCAGATAACTTCTACTAAACTTAACTTTAAACATCTTTTTATTACTTTAATGAAATAGTTATTGGACTGAGTTGTCTTATCTAAACTTGCCTTCACCTAGGAAAACGAAATACAGGCGCAAATCCGTATTTTAGAATTACCAGCGATATCGAGAAACCTTTTGAAAAATAATAGGGATGGTGATCAATCCATCTCCCATACAAAGCCATGGGCTTACCTATGTACTCCAACTCCTAAATGTCCAACTCTAGACGTGCACCAATCTAAAGTTTATGACTATCCAAGTTACACTTTACGTGATTTACAATTTATTACTTGTTATGACACACACAAGTAACACAAAAATATCAAATCAAACATTTACAACTGAACTTCTTTTTATCTTAGGATTTAATAAGTGATCACACAACTTACGATCCAATATTACTTTCTTTAATTTCAATCATTCTCATTTTGTTGAACATAGTCAACAACCAATCTTACCTTTCAAAGGCATAACTTATCAACTTACCAGATAAGGCCCACAGTCATTATAAAGTAGTGAAAATAATAATGTAGGGAACACATGAATAAACATGATTCAATCTCTATAATACTATCAATTCCCCCATGTGAATTAATAGCTAGTTCCCATACACATGCTTGCATCAACAATTCCAAATAAACATGATAATCTTTAACTCATAATCAATCTCATAATTAACATGTTTACACACATGCACAAAACATGTAAAAATTCAACCATACTAGAAATCACATATGAATTTATAAAGCTCCTATACATGATACTACAATTTTTCCTTCTTAAATCATGATATTATATCACATAACACATAGGTATATACATACCTTGTGTAAACCAATTGATAGGCCACATTTGATTCCTTAAAAGTCACATGCTAAATATTCTCCGCCTAAAATAATCAATACTCTAAATAAAATACAGCAACTTTAAAATGCTTTAAATCCCCTTTAAAATATTTAAAAGTTGTTTTTACTATTAAAACATCAATTACTTTTAATATCTAGCATAGTACTACCATACTAGTAATTAAAATCCTTAAAACTCCACTATTAAAGCCCTTTTTAAAATTCCAGCAACTTATAAAATTATAAATCTCTCTTTAAACATACATAAACATGCTTAAATTCATAATTTATAACATGTTACTATGATTTTCCAATAATTGACACCCTAAAAATCCATGCTTTGATAATTAAAAACTCAATCTAAAATAATAATCAAATCTGAAATTTTATTCTTTTTATACATAATATATATGAATCAAGATTAATCATCAAAATAGTAAATTAAAGTTAATAATCATGGTTAGTATTAAAATAAAGCATCAAAACATGATCTTTAATGGAAACTTGAGGAAGAAGAAAAAAAATTAACCAACAATTCAAAGAACTAAGAAGAACAATGAACGGCGCCGAAATCAAGGAGGCATACAGCAGCAATGGCGCCCAAAGATTGATGATTTTGAAGGTGTGGTGATGTTTCTTATCGAAGAAGAAACGTTACTTAAAGAAGCAGAAAGACACTTGAGAGAGAGAGAAAATCGTGAGGAGAGAGAGAAAATAAGGGGGGCCGGCGGTTTGAGTGGGGAAGAGAGAGAATAAATCTTTTGTGGTAAAATAATTGGGTATTAAGGTATTTATAAAGAGGCTTTTCCTTTTGGGCTTAGGAAAAGGAGATTGGGTTCAAATGGAGTTTGATGATGGATAGGATTAATGAATTAGAACTCTTAACATCAATATAAATCCTTTTCCTAAACTACTTAGAATTTTGGGTTCCTCAATCCCATTTAAACTTCTTTTCCAAATCAAATTAGTATTTAAAACATTTTTCGAAGCATGCCTAAACAAAATATTTTTAACTTCCTTCAATCCTTAAAATAATTTCTTTGACTTTCAAAATAAGCAACCTTCTTTAACTAAATAAATCCTTTCAAACTAAATTATGTTTAAATATAAATACTAAAATATATTTATAAAATCCATAAATTACGCGGATTACAGAAAGTGCCAAAGAAAAGACTAATCTTTTTTAGGGAGCATAAAAAATGTTATTTGGTTGTTCTATTGATAAAAGTTGCTATGGATCGTGTTAAACAGAGGCCAACTATGGGTGAACGTGATTCCTAATCATGCTAGTACCCTCACCTCCGAACTCAAATTTTGGTTCATTACCATCAATGATGTCATGACGGTGAAATCTACATTGGATAAGTCACCACGATCTCCTTAAGTTTCATAAATATCCAATTAGGTTTACGAGTCTTCCTTTTAAAGACTTGTTGGCGACTTCAAAATGTTTTTCAAGAAAACCCTTACAATGTAGTCAAATACGTGCTCACACCGCCGCACCAGACCGTCACACTATTGCACCATTAGCGACCAGCGAGCACCAGCGCACAATGCCTTTGACTTTGTTTTCAATTTTCTCCCTAGTTTCTCTTCTCCTTCTACTAAAGATTTTTTGCCTTCATTTTCCTATTTCTCCTCAATTCTTATTTTAACCCCAAACTCCAATCAAAATCATCCACTAATCACAACAAATCTTCAGTAATCAGTAACTTCATTCTCGATTGATTCTAGTTTATGCCTGATAAAAACGAAATTAGGGAAAAGAAAGAAAAACTACAAATTATCACAGAAAATTGGGCGGAACTCAAATCCAACTTTCGTTTTTCATCAACTTCGGGGAATTATTTGGAATTATCTTCATCATTTGTTTCGTGATGTGATTTTCTAATTTCCATCGATTTTGTACAAATTTCGTTGATAATTCTCTCATTTATGATGTTCGATAATTCTTCGATCAATTCTTCGCATCTGATTGATGTTCTTCGATCAATTTTTTGAGGTGACGGTGAAAGCTGCGGTGGACAGAGTGTAATACCCCAAATTTTCAAAGTTATTTTATTATTTATTAAGATTCAATATTTTTTATACTTAAATTTATTTTATGATATACGCGATTTTATTTGATAACTATGTTTATTAAAATAATAATTTCATTTAGTTTTGATCTATTAACAAATTTAAAATAAATCATTTACTTGTTTTATTATTCATTTCATTATTTCTAAATAATTAAACTCTTAATTTAGTTATGGGTATCCTTGCACAAGTTATCCATTCATAATTGTCCATCCATATTAGCATTACAAAGCCCAAATGCCAAGTCCATACCCATATGTCTTTTGCCAAAAAGAAAAGTTAAAATAAAATATATAAAAAAAATAAAAAAAAGGGAGGAAAAACGTGATTCACTCATCATCTTCCTCCCCCTTCTTCGTCTGATTTACAGCACAAATGAGTCAAGATTGTCAACAATTGACAACCCTTGTCAGTAAAGATTTGAATTTCAATCCACAAAATCAGATTTTAGGGGGTAAAAATTTCAAAAGGCTACCCCTAAAACACCATAGCCCTCACACCTCACTTCTACCATTAATGGCCTTGACCAAAGCTCCAAAATTTCTGACCAAATTCCTCTATAAATACTGAAACTTACTCACCATATTACTTAAGCAAACAATCTCAAAAGGTTTGCTACAATCCTTTATCTTCTTCCTTAATTTCTGAATTTTGTTTTGAAAGTTAAAAACGAAAATTTCAACCACCATTTATAACTCCTCTGCTTCTCTTCACCACCGCACCACCGGAAACCACGCGACCACCAAAATCGACCGCAACACCGCCAACTCCAAAACCCATCGCAGCCAACCTCATATCTCCCACGCGTCTTCCTTGCGGCCTCTGGTGCGCCCCCTACAGCCCACGCCAGCCACCACCAGTACTCCACCTGACCTCGGCCTGCCTGACTCATTCTACCTCTTGAATTCTATCGTCTAAACATTGGTCGTGCGCCGGCCAAAACGCCACTAGAACACCTTCACCTCCCCTGCTTCGTGCCTCCCCTTCTTTCATTCCTCTTGTTCTGTTTCTCAGTTTGAGAAACTGAGATTTTAAAACTTCCTTTTCTTTTTGGTTATATTGAGTTTTTCTTTGTTTTATTTTGTTTACTTTTATTTTTAAAACTAAAACTCATAATTTCCTAAACTAGTCTACTGAATTAAGTTAGTATTTTTAGTTAACTTAGTATTTGATAAACTTGATAAATGTTTCTTAATTTTCTGAAATGAAACGAGTATAATAGAATTAGTTTTTCAGGTTTAAATAATTGTTCAAGTTAATAAAAATGAAGTCGAAGTAATTTTGTGAGTACTTAAAATGATTTCATGAATGATTTACTTTGATTTATAAACTCCCTTAAAATCAATAAGAATTTCTTTAAGTTACATGAATTATTTAAATTATTTTTTTATACAAAAAGGGGTTATTTAGGAACTAACTTAGATCTCGTTAATACTTATTGTAGACTCCGATTTCGTAGACGAGGAATATCAAGGGTGCTAATACGTTTGGGAACTTAACTTTTGGGCACGCGTCACGAGGTAATCTCCGATGTCCATCTAAACATAGATCTCGTTAGTGTAAAACGAATTGATTACGTGATTATTATGTGCTTATAAAATTTATAAGTATGGACTATAATTATGGATTATTGACCTAATGCGAATTATGAATATGAATGGAAAAATGGACAACGAATATGGATTTCGATTATGAATCATGACTATGGACGATGTATGATATGACAAAGATGTTTATTATACCGTTGTTAAAAATCGGTTAATGTCATTTAATAATATTATGATTATTATTATTATTATGATTATTGTTATTATTATTACTATATATCATTATGATTATCATGAATATTATTATTGTTATTAATATTGAGACTTTATGAAAGTTGGAATTAGTAAGAACTTGTGATAATGAAATGATTATGAACCTGAAGTGATAAATGAACTCAAGTGACGGATGTGAAATGAGGTATTGAAACCGCAATGAATGGATTGAGATTATGATGGATTGAATATGTTCACACGGGATTGAATAACATGACGTAAATGTGTACGTGATTTATGTGATGACTTGATTAATAGATGTTAATCACGTAAAGTGAAATATCGGAGGGAAATAATTAACAGGTTGCCCTGTATGAGAGGTTCAGCGGCCCCTACAGGTTATCTGGTTACTATGTTGATTATTCTGTTACTGTCTTCCTTCTATCTTATTGTGATCCAAGTAGAAGGAATTTGCACACTAGGGACTCTGTTATTATGGCCATTATGATATCCGTAGGTGGTTACAGAGGTTCTCCCCGGCCTACAATGTTGAAGTAAGTGGTTACAAGGATTCGCCCCGGCTTACTGGCGTTCTTTTTCCTCTCCTTGAATAACTTGATTAATTGAATTAGTGATATGATTATTGTTGAACCCAAGTTTTGATGATGACAAAGGAACAAAGATGCAAACTAAGTACTGGACTAACAAGTTGTTTAAGTGAGTGAATTTCAAGGTATCATTGAAAGGAATAAAGAGAATACTAAATCAAGAAAGAAATCAAGTTTGGATTTTGAAGACTAAGTGAAGATGTTTCTCTATTTAATACTGGAGCATCATTGGAGCAAGAAGACTAAAGCGAGGCTTTTTATTTCTAGTTCTATAGTAAAGGAACGAGTAGAGATGGTAAGGAACTATGGTAGTTTAGAATGAGAATGATAGTTTTTTCCTTTGTAAGGAACAGACGAATTGGCGCTAAACTTATAAGTTAAAGGAACTAACAATTAAAAGGAACTAGACTTAGGTTGAAGCATTACAACAGTACATTGATGGCAGTTGAGAAAATTATGTCTAGAATGTAGGTAACCGTTTTATTTAAAGAAAAATCTGATTTTATGGAAAATCTTTTTAAAGAAAATGTTATTTCCCTAGGAACACTACAAGAGGGGGGTGAATTGTAGGTGTAGAAATAAACGTAACTTTTTGCGGAAATTAAAACTTAAACGAATAAACAAGCTAAGGAACACAAGGGATTTTTACGAGGAAAAACTTCTTGGGCCCAACAAGAAGAAACAACCTCGACCACTAGGGATTTTAAACTCAACTCTTTCACTAATTAGGCCAAACAACTTTGTTACAACCTAATTCTAACTCGAGCCACACCTTGAGTTCCTAAACTCAAGTTCCTGAGCCACTGTTCCCTTAACAGAGTTCCTCTCAACTTCACTCGAAGTTTTCTCACCATACAAGCTTCACTCAAAGCCTTCTCTTTACAGAACTTCACTCAAAGTTCCCTTACCCCAAAAACCAAAATACAATTGATCGAAATAAGCTTAGTGGAATTAGAGTAAGAAAGCAAAGAACAAATGGCTATTATGAGAGAATGAAGGCACTGACACTTAATAAGTTAAACTCACTTAATTACTTAGTCAGACACTTTGGAACTATCTAGACTTCATATTTATAGTGAATCATGAAGAACGTGGGAGTTAAATGTTACATGTTAAGTCCATTAACCCATGATGTTCCTTCCCCTAAGGAACACGTTTTACATCATGTCCCATGATCCCATGAACTATTGAACGTGGATATATTTAAGCACCTACTCCTAAAGATTAGGAGTTCCTTGAGTTTATCCGAAAATCAGTTTTATAAAACTTTTATTTTAAAACTGAATTTTTAATCTTTAAGAAAATAATATCTTTTAAAAAATCTTCTAAAACCGGATATTTATTTTCTTATTTTCCAAAAAAAAATCTTTTCCTAAAACAGATTTTCTTTTTAAAACATGATTTTAAATTAGATAATAACTAATTTCCTATAATTTAGGCATGACTTACCAATTCATATTTAACCTTACTTTGCACGCCTAAGTCTAGTTCCTTTTATTAACAGTTCCTTTAACAATTGTTTAGTGCCACTTAGTTTGTTCCTTAAAAGGAACAAACTTCATTCTCAATAAAACTGCCACGTTCCTTACCATTCTTTCTTTGTTCCTTTACTTGGAACTAGAAAATAAAACGCCTAGCTTTATTCTTCTTGATCCAATGCTTGCTCCAGTATCAACATAGAAACTTCTTTACTTAGCCTTTGAAATCCTCTCTTGACTTCTTCTTGACTTCGTATTCTCCCAGTTCCTTGCATTGATACCTTAAACACATACACTTAAATAATTCATTAGTTCACTACTTAGTTTGTTCCTTTGTTTCTTTGTCATTATCAAAACTAGGGTTCAACAATTTCCCCCTTTTTGATGATGACAACAAAGGTACAAACTAAGGAAAATAACAAATAATATAAGTGAATGAAATATAAAAACATAAAGAAGAAAATGAAAAATAAAACACAATTATAGTAGTATAATGAATGAATTTTGATTTTTCATTTACCTTAACCTATTTTTGATTTTTCATTTACCTTATCCAATTTTTTAATTTTTAATTTTTCATTTTTCAGTTTATGTACAGTTTGTTCCTTAAATCCTTTTCCCCCTTTGTCATCCTCAAAAAGAATAGACGCTGCATGATTGATGAATTGTTTAACACCTTAAGACCAATAGCAAGCACCATTGTGGTTAAGTTAGAAATCAAAGAGTAAACTTGCTCAAACATCAATCACATAATACTAGCCATTCCAAGGAAGAAATTATGCAAACATTTAGAAACATAGACATAAATAGCAAAAGTCATTTATATATAGCACTTGTTCCATAACAAAACAAAGAAAGAAAAGAAAAAGGATAAACAAAAGTTGTGTTCCTTGAAAAGAAACAGGAACAACAAAAAAACTAAGAAAGGAAGGGGAATGGTGTTCCTCTACAACTTCTTCTTCAACCACATCCTCCCTTTTTCATACCCCCCATGATGTGCCAACTGTTCCTTCAGCTCCTCCAAGCTAGGCCATAGAGTCCATCTTCTTTTGTTGCGCAACACGTATCACTAGATCTTCATAAGACTTATCATTGATCAGTTTTGGCATCCAAAGTCCAATGAAGATGATTATAAAATTTTATCATGTGTTGGCAGGAAGCAACTTCATTAACCCAGTTAGTCATCCGAGATTTCCTGTTCCTTACCCTTGGAACTGAGGCAGAGGGATTTGTGAGAAACTGGAGGAGGTTTGAGTGGAAGGCTCATCTGTTCCGGAATGGAAACAGAAGGTGAAGGGTGATAAATGGGAGGAAGAAATGGTGGTGTGGGTGGAAGAGTTGTGGAGGTGGAAGCAAAAGGTTTGGTCCTTTTATTTCATCCTTCAACTGCTCAAAACTGGAAGGAACAGAGAAGGATGAGGGGAAATGGAGGTATTTTGTGAAAGGAACAGAGAGTTTGGGATGATGGTGGAGTGGGTTCCTTGAGAGTGAGGGTCCTGTTCCTCTATCCGAAAGGACTAAAGGAGAGTCCTGTTGGAAGGAACAGAACTAGGAGCAATTTTTCACGAGTGCTCTTCTCACTCTCAGGAACAGGGGTAGGCTTTGGCAATGTGTTTGCGCCTTTAGGTTTCGGTTCCTCCGGCTTAGGAACAGGTTCATCCAAGATAACATCATCATCTTTTCTCTAAGTCTAACTTAGGCATTTTCTTTTTCCTGAGGAACGGAAGCATTCTCCTTGAATGAGAACCCTTCTTGGACAGAAAGACCAAGTCCATTTAGGTCTTCTCATTCAAGATGTTCCCTTGTTTGACTCCTATGTGGTCCAACCAGTAAGTCTTACTTCAAAGTGATGAAGTAAGAGATTATCAAGGCCCGTACCAATAACACAATGATTTTCAATACATGGGTTAAGATGTTGAATAAGAGAGGAAGGGAAAGTTGATTTGTATGTGTGGTCCAAGCAAAACATGTAACACATATCCAAGAGACCCACTTCATTCCTCTTTTCAGTTCGAGGAATGAGTGCTCTCCAAACCAAGTTAAAAGACTTTGTGAAGGGGAGAGAGTAGGTTATGGTTTTTTTTTGGCCAGAGTTCCTCCAAAATATTCAAATTTTGTCTTGAGGAAAATTCGAGAAAGAAACAGTTCCTTTCCGTTTAAAATACAAATCAGTTCCTTTGCAAGGAACTTCCCAATCTTTGCCAAATGTGCTTGATTAAACCTTATTTTCTTTCCTCTAACCTCAGTTGTGCAATTCCATTAATTTAAAATTTGCACAAAATCTCCATAGCTAAGGAACAAGAGCTTTTAAAGGCGAATTCAAACAAGAATTCCATGCCTTGTTCCTTTAGAATGGAGTTAATTCTGAAATTCTATTTATTGCCCATTCTAAATCGAGCAAAACCCAAGACATACCTAGATTCACTTCGTTCGACCCGTTTTCTTGGAAGAGAAGAAACAGTTCCTTTGGAAGGAACAGGCGTATTCTTCTTCTTCCCCCTGAGATTGTTCCGGGGTTTCTTCTTCATCATCTTCCCCAATACTTTTCTTCTTCGTAGCTCCTTCTGGAGATTCTAATTGTTGTTTCTCATGGGGTTTTCTTGAATTATGTCGGTTTCAAGGGTTTTGGTAGGTGAAGGAAATTTCCATTTTTGAAGGTGTTGGTTTTTGGTGTTGGAAAAGGAGAGTTTCTTGAAGTTTTTGCCATGATTTGAGAAGGTTTGAGGTTTTTATGGAGTAAGAGGTGTGATGATTTCGGTATGGTGAAGATGAAGGTTGGAGGAACACGGTTTCTATAATGTGAATTAAGAGGAATTTTGCATGTAATAGTTTTGACACGCGGGAAAAAAAATAAAGCAATAAAATAAAAAAAAAAAGAAAGAAAAGAAAGATAAATAAGAACAAGATTTAATTAAACTGTTCCCTTATTTTTCGGATTTTTCGGATTTTTCGGATTTTTATGAATTTTAATTTTTGAAAGAAAATAAATGCTAAGGAACTTGTGCTATAGGAACAACTAATGCTACATATCAAGTTCCTTCATAATGCATGTTTCTTGACCTTAGGAACAGTAAGGGGAGTATTATGTGACATTTGTGAGTTGTTTAATTTCTTTGAATTCATGTTTATGTTTTCAACATTCCAATTTGCAATGGTCTTAGGCAATTAAACACAATTATTTTTAGCGCACAAAGTCACTCAAATTGATTCAAACATGGGGAATGACATAGGAACAATCACTTAATTTTTATTAATCCTAACTCAAGCCTTAATTTTTCATATCTATCTCTTTGCAAAGGCTTAGTTAGGATATCAGCAATCTGATAATCAGTTTGACAAAACTCAAGTTTAATCAAACCTTTTTCAACATTTTCTCTTAAAAAGTGATGTCTATATGTATATGCTTTACTCTAGAATGATGCACTGGATCTTTAGAATACTATAGCACTTGTATTGTCACAATAAATAGGAACACATTCAAAGTTTATTCCATAGTCACTAAGTTGTTGTTTTATCCAAAGCATTTGAGAGCAACATGCAGCAGCGCTACATATTCTGCTTCAGCAGTGGATAAAGCAACTGTGTTTTGTTTCTTGGTACTCCAAGAAACTAAACTATGAACAAGGAATTGTGCCATACCTGAGGTGCTTTTCCTATTTACAAGATCTCCAGCATAATCTGCATCTGCATATCCTTTTAGTTCGAATGTATCACTTCTTGGATAGTAGAGTCCAAGATCATCTGTTCCTTTAAATATCTAAGAATTCTCTTCACAGCAGTAGGTGAGACTCCTTTGGATTTGCTTGAAATCTAGCACACAAACCAACACTGAAAGCTATGTCTGGACGACTAGCAGTTAGATACAAAAGTGAACCAATCATTCCTCTATATTTTGTTTGATCAACACTTGTTCCTATGGAGTCTTCATCTAATCTAGTTGAAGTTCCCATAGGAGTGTGATTTATCTTTGAATTTTCGAGGCCATATTTCTTTAATAGTTCCTTTATGTATTTTTGTTGGTGAACAATTATCCTTTTTCAGTTTGTTTGATTTGTAGTCCAAGAAAGAAATTTAACTCACCATCATACTCATTTCAAATTCATTGCTCATGAGATTGAGAATTCTTTGCACAATGTTTCATTAGTAGCTCCGAATATGATGTCATCAACATATATTTGAACAAGCAAAATATCAGTTCCTTTAGATTTTAGGAACAAGGTTTTATCAACCTTTCCTCTTTTAAATTGTTTTCTAAAAGGAACTTTGATAATCTCTCATACCATGATCTAGGTGCTTGTTTTAACCCATAAAGAGCTTTATCAAGCTTGTAGACATGATTTGGGAGATTATTATTTTCAAACCGGGGGTTGTTCAACATATACATCTTCTTTAGATAGCCATTTAAAAATGCACACTTAACATCCATTTGATATAATTTAAATCCCATGTAAGCAGCAAATGCAATTAAAATTCTAATGGCTTCTAATCTAGCTACAGGAGCAAAGGTTTCTTCATAATCAATTCCTTCTTGTTTGTTATAACCTTTTACTACAAGTCTAGCTTTGTTTCTTACAATGGTTCCATATTCATCTAGTTTGTTTCTAAACACCCATTTTAAGCCAATTACTTTTTGTTGTTTAGATGAGGAACTAGATGCCATACCTTGTTTCTTTCAAACTCATTTAATTCAGCTTGCATTGCAGTAATCCAATCAGAGTCAGTTAAGGCTTCTTCATGATTTCTTGGTTCCATCATTGATAGGAACGCATGAAATGCACAAAAGTTCCTTAACTGAGATCTAGTTTGCGTACCTTTGGATATGTCGCTGATTATGAGTTCCAGGATGTGACTTTTGTTGATCTCCAAGGTTTTGGTTGAAACTCTCTTATAGGAACATGTTGTTCCTCATGAGTTCCTTGAGTAGATGAGGAACTCTTCTAGTTGTTTCTCTATTAGCCTCGGTGGACTCAGTTCCTTCATTTTGAGGAACAGGAACATCTTCTCCTCCTTGAGGAACAGGAACATCATTGATTTCATTATTTTCAAATTCCTCGTTCCTTTCCTCTTTCACTTCTTCTTCTTCTTTTGAATCTTCTTCTTTACTTGGTTGCTAACCCTATCTCATAGTCATCAACCTGTATGCTTGGATTATTTGTCAGATTCATCAAAGATTACATGAATACTTTCTTCAACACACATAGTTCTCTTGTTATATACTCTATAAGCTTTACTATGTGAGGAGTATCCTAAAAATGTTGCTTCATCACTCCTTGCATCAAATTTTCCAAGATTATCTTTTCCATTATTATGCACATAACATTTGCACCAAATGTTCTAAAATAGGTGATATTTGGTTTCTTTCCAAATAAAGTTCATAAGGAGTTTTATTAATGATAGGTCTCATCATGGCACGATTAATTATGTGACAAGCAGTATTAACAGCTTCAGCCCAAAAGTTCCTTGGAAGTTCACTAGCAATTAACATGGTTCTAGACATTTCCTCCAAAGTTCTATTTTTCCTTTCTACAACACCATTTTGTTGTGGTGTTCTAGGGGCAGAAAAATTATGATCTAGGCCATTATCTCTGCTTAGTCATCAAATTTATAATTTTCGAATTCTTGCCATGATCTGATCTAATGTGCATTATTTTATGCCACTTAGGTTTTGAACTCTTTTAGCAAAGACAAGGAACTCATCATAAGTTTCATCTTTACTAGTGAGAAAAATAACCCAAGTTACCTAGAGTAGTCATCTACAATCACAAGTACATACCTCTTTCCACTTCTGCTTTGAATTCTCATGGTCCACATAAGTCCATATGAATTAATCTAATGGTTTAGTGGTACTTACAATCGTTTTAGATTTGAAAGAGGATCTTACTTGCTTACCTCGTGCACATGCATCACAAACTTGATCAATATGAAATTTTATGGATGGTAATCCTAAAACAAGTCTTTTGATCTAAGTTTCTCAAGTAATGAAAAGCTAGCATGTCCTAGACGCTTGTGCCAAGAAGTGAATCATCTTCAATAACACTAAGACAAGTTAAATTGATTTGAGGAACAAGGTCTAGATCCACAATGTATGTGTTCCCTTTCCTTGTTCCTTCCAAGATAACCTTCTTAGTTTTAATGTTGATGATCAAGCATTTTTCTTTATCAAATTTTACAGTATTTCCTTTGTCACAGAATTGAGAAATGCTTAATAGATTATGTTTTAGACCTTCAACTAAAAATACATTTTCAATGGAGTGTAATGGTGACTTACCAACCTTACCCATAGCAACTATGTTACCTTTCTTATTATCACCAAATGTTACACTCCACCTTCATAGGTTGTGAGTGAGAGAAACTTGTTTTGTCTCCTGTCATGTGCTTGGAACAACCACTATCGAGATACCATGTGTTGTTCCCCCTCACTCCAACCTGCAAAAATCAACTAGTTGTTAGTTGTAGGAACCCCATCTTTCGTGGGTTCCTGTTCTTGACTAGGATTTGTTTTGACAACCCATTTTTTCTTACTTATTGTCACATTTTTCCCAATCATCTCAGATTTTAGTTGACATTGATTTATGTAATGACCTACCTTGCCACAATACATACAGAACTTATCACTAGGTAGATCAACATATTTCTTTGTCTTGTTCCTTTTCTTGTAGTTTTCAAAACCAAGACCTTCCTTCCTTTGGTCTGTGGTTTCTCAATCCACTTAGGAACTTTCATGATTTTGCCTCTGTTCCTTGCGACAACCAGTTCCTTTTTAAGATTACAGATCTGTTCCTTTAAAAATTTTTCTCTTTATTATTTTTCAATCTCAGATCTGTATCCTTTCAAAGGGGTTGATCTTATATCAAAGGAACTCAGAACAGGGACAAATTCCTTCAAGTGTGAAATCTCTAAATTAATTAGATAATTTTTTTTTCAAACTTCATAATATTCTTTGATTTTTAAGTTTTTATCAAATAAATCAAAGAAATCTTGTTTCACATCTGTTCTCATTTTCTTAAGCCATTCTATGTGTTCCTTGCAAACCTTTAAGGCTTGTTCCGTTTGTTTACGTTTTTCACGTTCATCTCTACATTCAAGAATTGCATCATAAAGAAGATCATATATTTCAGCCTAGTTTTACATCTAGTTCTGACTCAAGTCCATGTTGACTTACCTCAATTTTTCTTCATCTTCTTTTTCGTCAGTGTTTGCCATGAGGCAAAGGTTTGCTGTTTCTTCAGTTGGTTGTTCCTCTTCTTCTTCCGTCTCTGAATCTCCCCAAGCAGCTATCATAGCTTTGCGCACATTTGCCTTAGAGAAAGGTGCTTTTGATTCTTTGTTCCTTTCAGCAAAGCGTTCCTTGTTCCTTTCTTTGGTTTTGTCATTTTCCCAAAGAGGACATTCCTTGATGAAGTGATCTGTACTCCCACATTTATGACAAGCAGCTTTGTTAGAAAATTTCTTAGTTTTACCTTTGAAGTTTCCATTCTTCATGTTCCTGTACATCTTTCGAAATTTTCGAACCATGAGGGCTGCTTCTTCTTCTTCGGAGTCCGAATCATCTTCATCATCTGCTTTGAGAGCAATTGATTTTGATTTGGAGCTTTCACCATATTCAGTATCAAGGTGAAGCTCATGAGTCATAAGTGACCCTGCCAGCTGTTCTAAGTTGAACTTAGTGAAGTCTTTTGTTTCTTGAAGAGCAGTGACTTTAGCCATCCATCTGTCCTTAGGAAGACTCCTAAGAACCTTTCGAACCTGTTCCTCAGATGAAATAAACTTTCCAAGAGAAGCCAACTCATTATAATGTTAGTAAAACGAGTAAACATGTCTCGGATGCTTTCTTTGATTTCATGCAGAACAGTTCATATTGATTCATAAGTAAATCAATTTTCGATCTTTTAACTTCATTAGTTCCTTCGTGGGTTACTTCTAGTAAATCCCATATTTGCTTTGCGGATTTGCATCCCATGATCCTATTATGTTCATGGGGTCCAAGTCCACAATGCAAAAGTTTAATAGCCATGGCATTTACTTCCATTTTTTCAAAATCAGATTTGTCATAATCAGAGAGGGGTTTAAGAGTTACCTCATTTTTGTCATTTGTAGTTGTGACTTCGAAATCACCAACTTCAATGACTCTCCATACCTGATAGTTTTCACCTTTGATGAATATCTCCATGCGGTTCTTCCAATAGTTGTAGTACTTCCCATTGAACATAGGAGGCCTTTGAGTGGAATAACCTTCTTCAAGTTTCTCGGTGGTATTCATTGTTCCTTGGATCTTTTTCTCAATAGGGTTTCCTATCTTACGTGAGTTCTAGCTCTGATACCAATTGTTATTTCCCTAGGAACACTACAAGAGGGGGGTGAATTGTAGGTGTAGAAATAAACGTAACTTTTTGCGGAAATTAAAACTTAAACGAATAAACAAGCTAAAGGAACACAAGGGATTTTTACGAGGAAAAACTTCTTGGGCCCAACAAGAAGAAACAACCTCGACCACTAGGGATTTTAAACTCAACCTTTCACTAATTAGGCCAAACAACTTGTTACAACCTAATTCTAACTCGAGCCACACCTTGAGTTCCTAAACTCAAGTTCCTGAGCCACTGTTCCCTTAACACAGTTCCTCTCAACTTCACTCGAAGTTTTCTCACCATACAAGCTTCACTCAAAGCCTTCTCTTACAGAACTTCACTCAAAGTTCCCTTACCCCAAAAACCAAAATACAATTGATCGAAATAAGCTTAGTGGAATTAGAGTAAGAAGCAAAGAACAAATGGCTATTATGAGAGAATGAAGGCACTGACACTTAATTAGTTAAACTCACTTAATTACTTAGTCAGACACTTTGGAACTTATCTAGACTTCATATTTATAGTGAAATCATGAAGAACGTGGGATTAAATGATTACATGTTAAGATCCATTAACCCATGATGTTCCTTCCCCTAAGGAACACGTTTCTACATCATGTCCCATGATCCCATGAACTATTGAACGTGGATATATTTAAGCCACCACTCCTAAGATTAGGAGTTCTTGAGTTTATCCGAAAATCAGTTTTATAAAACTTTTATTTTAAAACTGAATTTTAATCTTTAAGAAAATATATCTTTTAAAAAATCTTTCTAAAACCGGATATTATTTTCTTATATTTTCCGAAAAAAAAATCTTTTCTTAAACAGATTTTCTTTAAAACTGATTTTAAATTAGATAAAACTAATTTCCTATAATTTAGGCATGACTTACTCAATTCATATTTAACCGTTATACTTTGCACGCCTAAGTCTAGTTCCTTTTATAACAAGTTCCTTTAACAATTCGTTTAGTGCCACTTAGTTTGTTCCTTAAAAGGAACAAACTCTCATTCTCAAAAAACTGCCACTGTTCCTTACCATTCTTACTTTGTTCCTTTACATTGGAACTAGAAAATAAAACGCCTAGCTTTATTCTTCTTGATCCAATACTTGCTCCAGTATCAACTTATATAAACTTCTTTACTTAGTCTTTGAAATCCTCTCTTGACTTCTTCCTTGACTTCGTATTCTCCCAGTTCCTTTCCTTGATACCTTAAACATCATACACTTAAATAACTCATTAGTTCATTACTTAGTTTGCATCTTTGTTTCATTGTCATCATCAAAACTAGGGTTCAACAGAAAAGATTTTATTTTTCCAAAGATAAAAAAAATATTTTTCGGTTTTTACGGAAGTGATTTAAAGATAATATTTTTATTAAAATTATTTAATTTCAGATTTAATAATTAATATGTTTTAAATTAAACCAGATTTTCGAGTAATGCTTAAAGTGGTTGCTAAAATTAAGGAGCGGTGACTAATAAAAACACTCCCACGTTTAACAGCGATCATGGGGATCATGGGATGTTTGAGGAACGTGTTCCTCAAAGTAAGAAACATCATGGGATAATTGTTTTTCACAAATACATGTTTTAATCCCATGTTCTAAATTACTACCACTATAAATATTAATGTCTAATTAAGTTCCAAAGTGTGTCTGACTAAGTGATTTAGTGAGTTTAACTAATTATAGTGTCAGTGCCTTCATTCTCTCATAAAAGCCATTTGTTCTTTGCCTTCTTACTGTAATTCCACTAAGCTTATTTGTCAATTGTATTTTGGTTTTAGGGGTAAGGGGACTTTGAGTGAAATTCTGTAAGAGAGAAGCTCTGAGTGAAGCAAGTAAAAGTGAGAAAACTTCGAGTGAAGTTGAAAGGAACAGCTGTTAAGGGAACATTGGTTCAGGAACTTGAGTTTAGGAACTCAAGGTGTGGCTTGTGAGTAGAGTTAGGTTGTAAAAAAGTTGTTTGGCCTAATTAGTGAAAGAGTTGAGTTTAAAATCCCTAGTGGTCGAGGTTGTTTCTTCTTGTTGGGCCCAAGAAGTTTTTCCTCGTAAAAATCCCTTGTGTTCCTTTAGCTTGTTTATTTGTTTAAGTTTGAATTTTCGCAAAAAGTTATGTTTATTTCTACACATACAATTCACCCCCTCTTGTAGTGTTCTTAGTGAAATAACAATTGGTATCAGAGCCGGAACTCATGAAAGATAGGAAACCCTATTGAGAAAAAGATCCAAGGAACAATGAATACCACCGAGAAACTTGAGGAAGGTTACTCCACGCAACGGCCTCCCATGTTCAATGGGAAGTTCTACTCCTACTGGAAGAACCGAATGGAGACATTCATCAAGGCTGAAAACTACCAGGTATGGAGAGTCATTGAAGTTGGTGATTTCGAGGTCACAACTACTAATGACAAAAATGAGGTAATTCTGAAACCCTTCTCTGAATATGACAAAGTTGATTTTGAAAAAATGGAAGTAAATGTCATGGCTGTTAAATTGTTGCATTGTGGACTTGGACCCTGTTATTTCCCTAGGAACACTACAAGAGAGGGGGTGAATTGTAGGTGTAAAAATAAACGTAACTTTTTGCGAAAATTAAAACTTAAACGAATAAACAAGCTAGAGGAACACAAGGGATTTTTACGAGGAAAAACTTCTTGGGCCCAACAAGAAGAACAACCTCGACCACTAGGGATTTTAAACTCAACTCTTTCACTAATTAGGCCAAACAACTTTGTTATTACAACCTAATTCTAACTCGAGCCACACCTTGAGTTCCTAAACTTAAGTTCCTGACCTGTTCCCTTAACG
Organism: Beta vulgaris subsp. vulgaris; assembly: GCF_026745355.1. Taxonomy (NCBI): domain Eukaryota; kingdom Viridiplantae; phylum Streptophyta; class Magnoliopsida; order Caryophyllales; family Amaranthaceae; genus Beta; species Beta vulgaris. Next base: position 46,809,113 of record NC_079207.1, on the reverse strand, counting down.
CAGTTCCTCTCAACTTCACTCAATTTTCTCACTCATACAAGCTTACTCAAAGCCTCTCTCTTACAGAACTTCACTCAAAGTTCCCTTACCCCAAAAACCAAAATACAATTGATCGAAATAAGCTTAGTGGAATTAGATAAGAAAGCAAAGAACAAATGGTATTATGAGAGAATGAAGGCACTGACACTTAATTAGTTAAACTCACTTAATTACTTAGTCAGACACACTTTGGAACTCATTTGAACTTCAATATTTATAGTATAATCACAAAGAACGTGGGAGTAAAATCGATTACATGTTAAGTCCATTAACCCATGATGTTCCTTCCCCTAAGGAACACGTTTCTCATCATGTCCCTGATCCCATGATCTCAATATGAACGTGGATATATTTAGCCACAACTCCTAAGTAATAGGAGTTCCTTGAGCTTTATCCGAAAATCAGTTATTATAAAACAGCTTTTATCTTAAAACTGAATTTTTAATCTTTAAGAAAATAATATCTTTTAATCAAATTCTTTATAAAATCGGATAATTATTTTCTTTATATTTTCCGAAAAACAAAATCTTTTCCTTAAACAGATTTTTTTTTAAAACTGATTTTATCATTTAAACTGATTTAATATAAAACTAATTTCCTATAATTTAGGCATGACTTACTCAATTGCTAATTTACCGTTATATTTTGCACGCCTAAGTCTAGTTCCTTTTATAAACTAAGTTCCTTTAACAATTCGTTTAGTGCCACTTAGTTTGTTCCTTAGAAAGGAACAAACTCTCATTCTCAAATAAACTGCCACTGTTCCTTACCATCTTACTTTGTTCCTTTACATTGGAACTAGAAAATAAAACGCCTAGCTTTATTCTTCTTGATAATGCTTGCTCCAGTATCAACTTATAGAAACTTCTTTACTTAGCCTTTGAAATCCTCTCTTGACTTCTTCCTTGACTTCGTATTCTCCTTCTTCATTGATACCTTAACATCATACACTTAAATAACTCATTAGTTCACTACTTAGTTTGCATCTTTGTTTCTTTGTCAATCAAAACTAGGGTTCAACAATTTCCCCCTTTTTGATGATGACAACAAAGGTACAAACTAACAATAACAAATAATATAAGTGAATGAAAATGATAAAATAAAAATGAAAAATAAAACACAATTATGTAAGTAACTGAATTTTGATTTTTCATTTACCTTAACCTATTTTTGATTTTCATTTACCTTATCCTATTTTAATTTTTAATTTTTATTTTCAGATTTTTTATTTTTCAGATTTTTCATTTATGTTATATGTAAGTTTGTTCCTTAAATCATTTTCCCCCTTTGTCATCCTCAAAAAGAATAGACTCTGCATGTATTGATGAATTGATTTAACACCTTAAGACCATAAGCAAGCACCATTATTGGTTAAGTTAGATTTTCAAAGAGTAAACTTGCTCAAACATCAATCACATAATACTAGCCATTCCAAGGAAGAAATTATGCAAAACATTGAAACTCAGACATAATAGCAAAAGTCATTGTTTATATTAGCACTTGTTCCATAACAACAAACAAAAAAGAAAAGAAAAAGGATTAAAACAGAATCATGTTCCTTGAAAAGGAAACAGGAACAAAACAAAAAAAAAAAGAAAGGGAAGGGGAATGGTGTTCCTCTACAATCTCTTCTCCACACACTCTAGCTTCTTCATCACCACCCATGTTGAGTCCAACTTGTTCCTTCAACTCCTCCAAAGCAGGGCCATAGAGTCCATCTTCTTTTGTTGCGCAACCACTGTATCACTTAGATCTTCATAAGACTCACATTTTATCAGTTTTAGCATCCAAAGTCCAGTGAAGTGATTATAAAATTTATCATGTGTTGAGCAGGAAGACAAACATCATTTACCCAGCTACATCATCCGGATATCTTGTTCCTTACCCTTGGAACCTGAGGCAGAAGGTGGATTTTGTGAAGGAACTGGAGGGGTTGAATGGAAGGCTCATCTGTTCCGGAATGGAAGAGAAGAAGAGGTATAAATGGAGGGGGAAAATGGTGGTGTGGTGGAAGAGTTGTGGAGGTGGAAGCAAAAGGTTGGTCCTTTTATTTCATCCTTCAATCTGCTCAAAATGGAAGGAACAGAGAAGGATGAGGGAGAAATGGAGGTCAGTTTTGTGAAAGGAACAGAGAGTTTAGGGATGGTGGTGGAGTGGTTCCTTGAGAGTGTGAGGGTTCCTGTTCCTCAGATCCGAAAGGACTAAAGGAGAGTCCTTGTTGGAAGGAACAGAAACAGTAGGAGCAACTTTATACGATGCTCTTCCTCACCTCTAGAAACAGGAATTAGGCTTGTGCAATGTGTTTGCGCCTCTTTGGTTTTGGTTCCTCCGGCTTAGGAACAGGTTCCTCCAAGATAACATCATTATCTTCTTCTCATGTCAACTTAGGCATTTTCTTTTACTTGAGGAACTGGAGCTATTCTCCCTTAATGAGTACTCCTCTTGGACAGAAAGACCAAGTCCATTTAGAGTCTTCTCATTCAAGATGTTCCCTTGTTTGACTCCTATTGTAGTCCAACCATGAGTCTTACTTCAAAGTGATGAAGTAGAGAAGTTATCAAAGCACCATACCAATCACACATATTTCAATACAGTGAGTAAGATGTTGAATAAAGAGAGAAGGGAAGTTGATTTGATATTGGTGGTCTAAGCAAAACATATAACACATATCTAAGAGACCCACTTCATTCCTCTTTTCAGTCGAGGAATGAGTGCTCTCCACCAATTGAATAGACTTTGTGAAGGGAGAGAGTAGGTTATGGTTTATTTTTTGACCAGCAGTTCCTCCAAAATATTCAAATTTTGTCTGAGGAAAATTCGGAAAAGAAACAGTTCCTTTCCGTTTAAATAAAATCAGTTCCTTTGCAAGGAACTTCCCAAACTTTGCCCAATGTGGCTTGATTAAACTTAATTTTCTTTCCTCTAACCTCAGTTGTGCAAAGACCATTATGTTATTAAAATTTGCACAAAATTCATCCATGCTAAAGGAACAAGCTTGTTAAAGGCGAATTCAAACAAGAATTCCATGCCTGTTCCTTTAGAATGGAGTTAATTCATGAAATTCACTTTATTTGCCCATTCTAAATCTACACAAAAACCCAAACATACCTAGATTCCTTCGTTCGACCCGTTTCTTGGAAGATGAAGAAACAGTTCCTTTGGAAGGAACAGGTGATTTCTTCTTCTTCCCCCTGAGTTTGTTCCGGGGTTTCTTCTTCATCATCTTCCCCAATTAATTTCTTCTACGCAACTCCTTCTTGGAGATTCTAATTGTTGTTCTTCTATGGGGTTTTCTTGATATTGTCGGTTTCAAGGGTTTTGTTGGAGATGAAGAATTTTCCATTTTTGAAGTTGGTAGTTTTTATGTTGGAAAAGGAGATTCGTGAAGTTTTTGCCATGATTTGAGAAGATTTGAGGTTTTTATGGAGTATCAAGAGGTGTGATGAATTTTCGGCTATGGTGAAGATGAAGAGTTGAGGAACACGGTTTCTAATAATGTGAATTAAGGAGGAGTTTTGCATGTAATAGTCTTTGACACGCGGGAAAAAATAAAGCAAATAAAAATAAAAAGAAAACGAAAAGATGATAAATAAGAATCAAGATTTAATTAAATCTGATTCCTTTTATTTTGGGATTTTTCGGATTTTTCGGATTTTTATGAGTTTTAATTTTTGAAAGAAAATAAATGCTAAGGAACTTGTGCTATAGGAACAACTAATGCTACATATTCCTTCATATCATGCATGTTTCTTACCTTAGGAACAGTAAGGGGAGTATTATGTGACATTTGTGATTGTTTAATTTCTTTGAATTCATGTTTATGTTTTGTAACATTCCAATTTGCAATGGTCTTAGGCAATTAAACACAATTATTTTAGCACACAAAGTCACTCAAATTGATTCAAACATGGGGAATGACATAGGAACAATCACTTAATTTTTATTAACCCTAACTCAAGCCTTAATTTTTCATATCTATCCTTTGAAAGGCTTAGTTAGATATCAGCAATCTGATTCTCAGTTTGACAAAACTCAAGTTTAATCAAACCTTTTTCAACATTTTCTCTTAAAAAGTGATGTCTGATATGTATATGCTTTACTCAGAATGATGCACTGGATCTTTAGAAATACTTATAGCACTTGTATTATCACAATAAATAGGAACACAATCAAAGTTTATTCCATAGTCACTAAGTTGTTGTTTTATCCAAAGCATTTGAGAGCAACATGCAGCAGCTGCTACATATTCTGCTTCAGCAGTGGATAAAGCAACTGTGTTTTGTTTCTTGGTACTCCAAGAAACTAAACTATGACAAAGGAATTGTGCCATACCTGAGGTGCTTTTCCTATTTACAAGATCTCCAGCATAATCTGCATCTGCATATCCTTTTAGTCGAATGTATCACTTCTTGGATAGTAGAGTCCAAGATCATCTGTTCCTTTAAGATATCTAAGAATTCTCTTACAGCAGTAGGTGAGACTCCTTTGGATTTGCTTGAAATCTAGCACACAAACCAACACTGAAAGCTATGTCTGGACGACTAGCAGTTAGATACAAAAGTGAACCAATCATTCCTCTATATTTTGTTTGATCAACACTTGTTCCTATGGAGTCTTCATCTAATCTAGTTGAAGTTCCCATAGGAGTGTGATTTATCTTTGAATTTTCGAGGCCATATTTCTTTAATAGTTCCTTTATGTATTTTTGTTGGTGAACAATTATTTCCTTTTCAGTTTGTTTGATTTGTAGTCCAAGAAAGAAATTTAACTCACCCATCATACTCATTTCAAATTCATTACTCATGAGACTTGAGAATTCTTTGCACAATGTTTCATTAGTAGCTCCGAATATGATGTCATCAACATATATTTGAACAAGCAAAATTCAGTTCCTTTAGATTTTAGGAACAAGGTTTTATCAACCTTTCCTCTTTTAAAATTGTTTTCTAAAAGGAACTTTGATAATCTCTCATACCATGATCTAGGTGCTTGTTTTAACCCATAAAGAGCTTTATCAAGCTTGTAGACATGATTTGGGAGATTATTATTTTCAAACCAGGGGGTTGTTCAACATATACATCTTCGTTTAGATAGCCATTTAAAAATGCACACTTAACATCCATTTGATAAATTTAAATCCCATGTAAGCAGCAAATGCAATTAAAATTCTAATGGCTTCTAATCTAGCTACAGGAGCAAAGGTTTCTTCATAATCTATTCCTTCTTGTTGATTATAACCTTTACTACAAGTCTAGCTTTGTTTCTTACAATGGTTCCATATTCATCTAGTTTGTTTCTAAACACCCATTTTAAGCCAATTACTTTTTGTTGTTTAGATGAGGGAACTAGATGCCATACCTTGTTTCTTTCAAACTCATTTAATTCAGCTTGCATTGCAGTAATCCAATCAGAGTCAGTTAAGGCTTCTTCATGATTTCTTGGTTCCATCATTGATAGGAACGCATGAAATGCACAAAAGTTCCTTAACTGAGATCTAGTTTGCGTACCTTTGGATATGTCGCTGATTATGAGTTCTTGGATGTGACTTTTTTTTTGTCTCCAAGGTTTTGGTTGAAACTCTCTTATACGAACATGTTATTCCTCATGAGTTCCTTGAGTAGATGAGGAACTCTCATTTGTTCCTCTGTTAGCCTCGGTGGACTCAGTTCCTTCATTTTGAGGAACAGGAACATCTTCTCCTCCTTGAGGAACAGGAACATCATTGATGTCATTATTTTCAAATTCCTCGTTCCTTTCCTCTTTCACTTCTTCTTCTTCTTGTGAATCTGCTTCCTTTACTTGGTTGTCTAACCCATCTCATAGTCATCAACCTGTATGCTTGGATTATATTTGTCAGATTCATCAAAGATTACTGAATGCTTTCTTCAACACACATAGTTCTCTTGTTATATACTCTATAAGCTTTACTATGTGAGAGTATCCTAAAAATATTGCTTCATCACTCCTTGCATCAAATTTTCCAAGATTATCTTTTCCATTATTATGCACATAACATTTGCAGCCAAATGTTCTAAAATAGGTGATATTTGGTTTCTTTCCAAAATAAAGTTCATAAGGAGTCTTATTAATGATAGGTCTCATCATGGCACGATTAATTATGTGACAAGCAGTTCACTAGCAATTAACATGGTTCTAGACATTTCCTCCAAAGTTCTATTTTTCCTTTCTACAACACCATTTTGTTGTGGTGTTCTAGGGGCAGAAAAATTATGATCTAGGCCATTATCTCTGCTTAAGTCATCAAATTTATAATTTTCGAATTTCTTGCCATGATCTGATCTAATGTGCATTATTTTATGACCACTTAAGTTTTGAACTCTTTTAGCAAAGACAAGGAACTCATCATACGTTTCATCTTTACTAGTGAAGAAAAATAACCCAAGTTACCTAGAGTAGTCATCTACAATCACAAGTACATACCTCTTTCCACTTCTGCTTTGAATTCTCATGGGTCCACATAAGTCCATATGAATTAATTCTAATGGTTTAGTGGTACTTACAATCGTTTTAGATTTGAAAGAGGATCTTACTTGGTTACCTCGTGCACATGCATCACAAACTTGATCAATATGAAATTTTATGGATGGTAATCCTAAAACAAGATCTTTTGATCTAAGTTTCTCAAGTAATGAAAAGCTAGCATGTCCTAGACGCTTGTGCCAAAGAAGTGAATCATCTTCAATAACACTAAAACAAGTTAAATTGATTTGAGGAACAAGGTCTAGATCCACAATGTATGTGTTCCCTTTCCTTTGTTCCTTAAATAACCTTCTTAGTTTTAATGTTGATGATCAAGCATTTTTCTTTATCAAATTTTACAGTATTTCCTTTTCACGAATTAATGCTTAATAGTTATGTTTTAGACCTTCAACTAAAAATACATTTTCAATGGAGTTAGTAGGTGACTTACCAACCTTACCCATGCAACTATGTTACCTTTCTTATTATCACCAAATGTTACACTTCCACCTTCATAGGTTGTGAGTGAGAGAAACTTGTTTTGTCTCCTGTCATGTGCTTGGAACAACCACTATCGAGATACCATGTGTTGTTCCCCCTCACTCCAACCTGCAAAAATCAACTAGTGTTAGTTGTAGGAACCCCATCTTTCTGGGTTCCTGTTCTTGACTAGGATTTGTTTTGACAACCCATTTTTTCTTACTTATTGTCACATTTTTCCCAATCATCTCAGATTTTAGTTGACATTGATTTATGTAATGACCTACCTTGCCACAATACATACAGAACTTATCACTAGGTAGATCAACATATTTCTTTGTCTTGTTCCTTTTCTTGTAGTTTTCAAAACCAAGACCTTCCTTCCTCTTGGTCTGTGGTTTCTCAATCCACTTAGGAACTTTCATGATTTTGCCTCTGTTCCTTGCAACAACTAGTTCCTTCTTAAGATTACAGATCTGTTCCTTTAAAATATTTTTCTCTTTATTCAATTTTCAATCTCAGATCTGTATCCTTTCAAAGGGGTTGATCTTATATCAAAGGAACTCAGAACAGGGACAAATCCTTCAAGTGTGAAATCTCTAAATTAATTAGATAATTTTCATTTTTCAAACTTTTATAACATTCTTTGATTTTAGAGTTTTTATCAAATAAATCAAAAAATCTTGTTTCAACATCTGTTCCCATTTTCTTAAGCCATTCTATGTGTTCCTTGCAACTTTAAGGCTTGTTCCGTTTGTTTACGTTTTTCACGTTCATCTCTACATTCAAGAATTGCATCATAAAGAAGATCATATATTTCAGCCTAGTTTTAATCAAGTCTGACTCAAGACCATGTTGACTTACCTCAACTTTTTCTTCATCTTCTTTTTCGTCAGTGTTTGCCATGAGGCAAAGGTTTGCTGTTTCTTCAGTTGTTGTTCCTCTTCTTCTTCCGTCTCTGAATCTCCCCAAGCAGCTATCATAGCTTTGCGACATTTGCCTTAGAGAAAGGTGCTTTGATTCTTTGTTCCTTTCAGCAAAGCGTTCCTTGTTCCTTTCTTTGGTTTTGTCATTTTCCCAAAGAGGACATTCCTTGATGAAGTGATCTGTACTACCACATTTATGACAAGCAGCTTTGTTAGAAAATTTCTTAGTTTTACCTTTGAAGTTTCCATTCTTCATGTTCCTGTACATCTTTCGAAATTTTCGAACCATGAGGGCTGCTTCTTCTTCTTCTGAATCCGAATCATCTTCTCATCTGCTTTGAGAGCAATTGATTTTGATTTGGAGCTTTCACCATATTCAGTATCAAGGTGAAGCTCATGAGTCATAAGTGACCCTGCCAGCTGTTCTAAGTTGAACTTAGTGAAGTCTTTTGTTTCTTGAAGAGCGTGACTTTAGCCATCCATCTGTCCTTAGGAAGACTCCTAAGAACCTTTCGAACCTGTTCCTCAGATGAAATAAACTTTCCAAGAGAAGCCAACTCATTAATAATGTTAGTAAAACGAGTAAACATGTCTCGGATGCTTTCTTTAGATTTCATGCAGAACAGTTCATATTGATTCATAAGTAAATCAATTTTCGATCTTCTAAGTTCATGGGTTACTTCTAGTAAATCCCATATTTGCTTTGCGGATTTGCATCCCATGATCCTATTATGTTCATGGGGTCCAAGTCCACAATGCAACAGTTTAATAGCCATGGCATTTACTTCCATTTTTTCAAAAATCAGATTTGTCATATCAGAGAGGGGTTTTAGAGTTACCTCATTTTTGTCATTTGTAGTTGTGACTTCGAAATCACCAACTTCAATGACTCTCCATACCTGATAGTTTTCAGCTTTGATGAATATCTCCATGCGGTTCTTCCAGTAGTTGTAGTACTTCCCATTGAACATAGGAGGCCTTTGAGTGGAATAACCTTCTTCAAGTTTCTCGGTGGTATTCATTGTTCCTTGGATTTTTTTCTCAATAGGGTTTCCTATCTTACGTGAGTTCTGCTCTGATACCAATTGTTATTTCCCTAGGAACACTACAAGAGGGGGGTGAATTTAGGTTGAGAAATAAACGTAACTTTTTGCGGAAATTAAAACTTAAACGAATAAACAAGCTAAAGGAACACAAGGGATTTTTACGAGGAAAAACTTCTTGGGCCCAACAAGAAGAAACAACCTCGACCACTAGGGATTTTAAACTCAACTCTTTCACTAATTAGGCCAAACAACTTTGTTACAACCTAATTCTAACTCGAGCCACACCTTGAGTTCCTAAACTCAAGTTCCTGAGCCACTGTTCCCTTAACAGCAGTTCCTCTCAACTTCACTCGAAGTTTTCTCACTCATACAAGCTTACTAAAGCCTTTCTCTTACAGAACTTCACTCAAAGTTCCCTTACCCCAAAAACCAAAATACAATTGATCGAAATAAGCTTAGTGGAATTAGAGTAAGAAAGCAAAGAACAAATGGCTATTATGAGAGAATGAAGGCACTGACACTTAATTAGTTAAACTCACTTAATTACTTAGTCAGACACACTTTGGAACTCATTTAGACTTCAATATTTATAGTGATAATCACAAAGAACGTGGGAGTAAAATTCGATTACATGTTAAGTCCATTAACCCATGATGTTCCTTCCCCTAAGGAACACGTTTTCATCATGTCCCATGATCCCATGATCTCAATATGAACGTGGATATATTTTAGCCACAACTCCTAAGTACTAGGAGTTCCTTGAGCTTTATCCGAAAATCAATTAGTTATAAAACAGCTTTATCATTAAAACTGAATTTTTAATCTTTAAGAAAATAATATCTTTTAAACAAATTCTTTATAAAACCGGATAATTATTTTCTTTATATTTTCCGAAAAACAAAATCTTTTCCTTAAACAGATTTTCTTTTTAAAACTGATTTTAAATTAGTTAAAACTAATTTCCTATAATTTAGGCATGACTTACTCAATTGCGTAATTGTACCGTTATACTTTTGCACGCCTAAGTCTAGTTCCTTTTATAAACTAAGTTCCTTTAACAGATTCGTTTAGTGCCACTTAGTTTGTTCCTTAGAAAGGAACAAACTCTCATTCTCAAATAAAACTGCCACTGTTCCTTACCATCCTTACTTTGTTCCTTTACACTGGAACTAGAAAATAAAACGCCTAGCTTTTATTCTTCTTGATCCAATGCTTGCTCCAGTATCAACTTAGAAAACTTCTTTACTTAGCCTTTGAAATCCTCTCTTGACTTTTCCTTGACTTCGTATTCTCCCAGTTCCTTGCATTGATACCTTAATCATCATCCACTTAAATAACTCATTAGTTCACTACTTAGTTTGCATCTTTGTTTCTTTGTCAGCATCAAAACTAGGGTTCAACAGACCCCATGAACATAATAGGAACATGGGATGCAAATCCACAAAGCAAATATGGGATTTAATAGAAGTAACTCACGAAGGAACTAATGAAGTCAAAAGATCTAAAATTGATTTACTAATGAATCAATATGAACTGTTCTCCATGAAGACTAAGGAAAGCATTCAAGAGATGTTTATTTGTTTTACTAACATTATTAATGAGTTAGCTTCTCTTGAAAATTTTATTTCATCAGAGGAATAGGTTCGAAAGGTTCTTAGGAGTCTTCCTAAGGACAGATGGATGGCTAAGGTCACTACTTTACAAGAAACAAAAGATTTCACTAGGTTCAACTTGGAACAGCTGGCTGGGTCACTTATATATGACTCATGAGCTTCACCTTGACACTGAGTATGGTGAAAGCTCCAAATCATAATCCATTGCTCTCAAAGTAAATGACGAAGATGACTTTGACTCAGAAGAATAGGAAGCAGCTCTCATGGTTTGAAAATTTCGAAAGATGTATAGGAACATGAAGAACGGGAACTTCAAAGGTAAAACTAAAAAGTTTTCTAACAAAGCTGCTTGTCATAAATGTGGGAGTACAGATCACTTCATCACGAAATGTCCACTTTGGGAAAATGATAAAACCAAAGAAAGGAACAAGGAACGCTTTGCTGAAAGGAACAAAAAATCCAAGGCACCCTTCTCTAAGGCAAACGTTCGTAAGGCAATGATAGCTGCTTGGGGAGATTCTGTAACACCTCGCCGACCCGAACCCTTCTTCATTCGATAAATCTCGGGTTTTGGGGGAAAAATTAATCCACGAGGGTTCGACTCGACGGGTGGTGCTACCACCGCAATTATCTCCTTGGAAATAAATGCAAGGCTAAGTTACAACACACCAACTCAATTTCATTAATCATTACAACTAAGTAAATTGTTCATTAAACATTACTAATTAATTAAGTGTTCAGAGTTCCAGCGGAAGCTAATCATATGCTAAGTGGATGACAACGCTAAATGTTCTCCCTTTTGTTTCCCCTGATCAATCACCCACCTGCACAAATACATTGAAAAGAGACAAGAGAGACAAGCTCCCAAAAATCAAAAAAACTGAGTAATTCCAACTCCAACCCGTAAAATACTTAAGTTGAAAATACTTTGTAAAATAGTAGATTAAGAGTTTTGGAAGTCATAGCACATATACACGCATATATATACACTGAATATAATCATCATTAATTCAATTAATCCAGTTATTTAAGGAGAGGAAAGAGAACGCCAGTAAGTTGGGGTCAATCCCCTTTAACCACTTACTTCAACATAGTAGGTCGGGGCAACCCCCTGTAACCACCTACTTGTAGGCCGGGGAAACCCCTGTAACCACCTACAAAAAATCATGATGGCCATAATAACAGAGTCCTTGGTGTGCACACCCCTTCTACTTGGATCACAACTAGATAGAAGAAAGACAGTAACAGAATAATCAGCATAGTAACCAGAGAACCTGTAAGGGGCCGCTGAACCACTCATACAGGGCAACATCTTCATCATTTCCCTCCGATATTTCACTTTACGTGATTAAGATCTTTTAATTCACGTCATCACAAAAATCACGTACACATTCACGTCATCTTGTTCAATCAAGTGTGAACATATTCAATCCATTATGAACTCAATCCATCATAGCGATTTCAATAAATCATTTCATATTATTCACAATCATCACTTAAGTTCATTTATCGTTTCAGATTCATAATTATTTCATTATCACAAGTTCTTACCAATTCCAACTTTCATAAAGCCTCAATATTAATAACACTAATAATATTCATGATAATTATAATAATAATAACAATAATAATCATAATAATAATAAGAATAATCATAACATTATTAAATGACATTAACCGATTTTAATAACGTTACAATAAACATCGTTGTCATATCGTACATCATCCATCGTCATTATTCATAATTCATAATCGAAGTCCATAGTCGTTGTCCATTTTGTTATTCGTATTCATAATCTGCATTAAGTGGATAATTCATAATTATAAATTTTATAAGCAAATAATCACGTAAACAATTCGTTTTACGCTAACGGGATCTATGTTTAGATGGACATCGGAGATTACATCGTGAAGCGTGCCCAAAAGCTAAGTTCACCGAACGGATTAGCGCTCCTGGTATTCTTCGTTTACGAAATCGGAGTCTACAATAAATATTAACGAGATCTAAGTTAGTTCCTAAATAACCTCGTTTTTATAAAATATACGATTTAAATAGCCCAAAGAGATTCTTTGTTATTTTAAAAGAGTTTATAAACCAATTTATGGTTTTTAAATCATTTTAAGTACTCACAAATTCTTTCATTAACTTAAACAATTATTTTAAACATGAAAAACTAACTTTATTTTACTTCTTATTTTCGGTTTAGAAATTAGAAAACATTATCAAGTTTATCAAAACTAAGTTAACTAAAAGACTAACTTTACTAAAATAACTAATTTGAGTTTTGGTTTAAAAGTAAAAGTAAACAAAAATAAAACAATTAAAACTCAAAGGAAAAGAAAAAGGAGGTTTTAAAACTTTGGGTTTCTCATATTGAGAAACTGATGAAGAACGACAGAAGAGGAGGGAGAAAACAGAGGAGCGAAACAGGGGAGAGTGAAGGAAATCGATGGTGTTGGTTGTTCGTCGGGTTTTCGGTGGCTCGACGGCCGGAGGGAGGTCGTGAAAGAGGGAGGCTGGGTTCGAGAATGGCTGGGCGCGGTCGCGGTGGTTCGCGCGGGTGGCTGGGCAGAGCTGCAGCCAGTGGCGGATCCAGGAATTTCCTAATGGTGGTTCACCATCAATTACCGTTCACTAAATCAAATTAATTTTTAATAAAAAATACTCCAAACTAAATTTCAATCGAAAAGAAAATAAATATATAACCAATAATTATACAAAATACAACTAAATAGTACTAGAGTAACCAAATATCCAAATTATACTACAAAATACAACCAAATACTAGTAAAAATGATTACAATTGCTCGCGATGAGTTTTCATGTTTTGATATCGATTTACAATATCATTCATGTTAACATTCAATGTATCTTAGTGAAAAAACTAGCAATATTTTGCATTTTGTTTGGAGTACGTTTTCTCTTCATTATCAAATCTGAAAATCAAGTAACAATTGAACTAAATTTGATGTATCTCACCAAATGAAACATATGCCAATTTGTCATAGACCATCAACTATCATCAACAAAATCAGCAATAAAGTGATAACACCCAATTCAAATATAATGTAATTTCAATTATCAAACACCAATAACACACAAATCAAAATACAATAACAAAATCAACATTTATAATAATTCTACATTACATAATCTGATATATAAACACCCATAACAACTTAAATTGCAATTTATTTTTCAATTCTCATGAAATTGGTAAACCCTAATCTATAAAGTAAAACAAGAAATCAAGAAAATTGAGTAGATTAAGATGTACCTAGAGTAGATTCACGATTCTTGGAAGTTGTCCGTCCACCGTCATCCACCAAGGAATGAATTCCGACCACTTTTGCGGCTGTATGTCGGCGAATCATCAAGGATGTGAGATGTCAACAGTCACGATCGCCCACGAAGGACGAAGCCACGAATCGCCCAAGCCGCCAGCAGTGACGAAGCCACTTTTGCCGGTGAGGCCGCCGGATGAAGCCAGTCAAGCCACCAGCGAGGCAGCGAGAAGGTTTGAGATTTTTGAGAGAGAAGGTAGAGGGCGATTGTGAGGTGAGAGAAAAGAACGTTGCTGAGTGTCTACAGGGGAAAAAAATCGTGCGTAATTTTCTGATTTTTTTTTTAATTTTATTGCTGGTGCACGTGCACCAGCGTGTTATTAGCTAAATCCGCCCCTGGCTGCAGCTACAAAAGGCTGCGAATTAGGGAGGGTTGGAGGGCTCGACTCGAGTTCGAGATCTGCTCGTGACCTTAGCGAGCCGAGCCTGAGCCTAGTAGAGTTCGGCTCGAAAGTTCGCAAACATGTTCGTAAAATGTTTTAAGATAGGCTTTATGTAAAAAAGTATTGTCCCACATCGATAGAAAAAGTAAACACCAACTTTGTTTTCCCTATATAATCTTATTACCTTTAAGTTCATTATAATTCTTGTTTGATTTGTCTTATTTAATAATGTTGGACAATCAATAAATATGCAAAGCCTAGAAATTGGATTAGCATAAAATTAATTCTTTTATTATATAATTCTATCACCTTTCTTCTACCCATATTGGGAATATGAGGAATAATGCACAGTGTTTGTGAATTATTTAGTTAAGTTTTATAAGTCCCACATCGGTGAGACAAAAGCAAAATTTTACATCTCCAAATATAAAATGTGCATGATATGGAAAACAACTACACCCATCTCTTCTTGGTGCCCGTTGTAGAGCCTAAGTGGGTTCCTTTGTTGGGATTTTGAAAGTCCCACATTGGGGAGGAAGCAAGAGTAACAAGGGACCTTTTGTATTATATGGGCATGCATAGATAGGAGTACAATGGATGGTTTTTGGGCTTGTCATATTTAATGAAAATTAGCCTAACATCCATAATTATAAAGAGTTTGACAAAACATAATGTTGAGCTTATTTAGCTAAGGTTTATAAGTCCCACTCGGTGAGGCAAAACCAAAATTCATATCTCCAACTATAAAAGGCGCATGATAGAAAAATCTAAAGCACCCATTTTTCTTTTTCTCGCTGCTCCTATAGAGCCTAAGTGAGTTCCTTTGTTGGGATTTTAAAAGTCCCACATCGGGAGAAAGCACAGTAATAAGGGACCTCTTGTATTATATATGGGGTATAGAATATAGATAGGAGTAGAATGTATGGTTGTTGGGCTTGCATTATTTAATGAAAATTAGCCTGACATCCATACTTATAAAAAGTTTGGCAAAACATTGGGCTATATCTAAAGTCTTGGATAATGTTAAGCTAAATTTTCTTTCAATTTTTAAAATTTTAATTTCACGAGCCAAGCTTCGAGCCGAGCTTCGGGCCGAGCCTGGTTTTGTTCGTTTCGAGCTCGAGCCGAGCCTAAATTTTTTAGGCTCGACGAGCTTCGAGCCGAGCTGAGCTCGAACTCATTCATTCTCGAGCCGAGCCGAGCCTGGGTATGTTCGGTCTCGGTTCGGCTCGTTAACAACCCCTACTCATAACGAATGTAAAAAGCTTAATAAATTAGAAATAGTAAAATGAATAATAAAACAAGTAAATGATTTATTTTAAAACTTTTTTAAATAAATCAAAACTAAATGAAATCATTATTTTAATAAACATAGTTATCAAATAAAATCGCATTATCATAAAATAAAATAATATTAAACCTTAATAAATAATAATATAATTTTCTGAAAATTCGGGGTATTACAAATTCAGAGACGGAAGAGGAAGAAAAACAACAAACTGAAGAAACAACAAATCTTTGCCTCATGGCAAACAATGATGAAATAGAAGATGAAGAAAATGTTGAGGTAAGCCAACATGGACTTGAGTCAGACTTAGATTGCAAAACTAGGCCTGAAATATATGATCTTCTTTATCATGCAATTCTCGAATGTAGAGATGAACGTGAAAAACGTGAACAAACTGAACAAGTTTTTCTGATTTTTGGAAGCTTGTCTCTCTTGTCCCTTTTCAATGTATTTGTCCAGGTGGGTGATCGATCGGGGGAATAAAAAGGGAGATCATTTAGAGTTGTCATCCACTTAGCATATGATTAGCTGCTGGAACTCTGAAACACTTAATTAATTAGTAATGTTTAACGAACGATTTACTTAGGTTGTAAAGATTAATGAATTTGAGTTTAGTTTGTTTTTAATTTAGCCTTGCATTTATTTCCAAGGAGATAAGTGTGGCGGTAGCATCACCCGTCAGGTCAAACCCTCGTGGATTTTATTTTTCCCCCAAAACCCGAGTTTTATCGAATAAAGAAGGGTTCGGGTCGGCGGGGGTGTTATAGAGAGAATGGGGATTGAGGTTTGAAAAGAAATAGGGGTTTGAACCGGTGGAGAGAGAGAGAAAGAAAAGAAATAGGGGGTTTGAACCATTTCGATCACATATGTATGACTCTTTGTTACATCATAACTTATGGTGTAACATATTATACTTAATATAAATGCCCAAAGTAATGTAAGTTAGTACTGTTATTTCACTAGGAACAATACAAGAGGGGGGAGGGGGTGAATTGTATATGTAATGTAAGTTAGTAATGACATAAATGTACCGCTGTAATGCTTCATCCTAAATCTAGCTCCTTTTAATTATTAGTTCCTTTAACATTCTTACTCATTCCTTTACAATGAAACTATAAACAAAAAGCTTCGCTTTAGTCTTCTTGCTCTAATGCTGCTCCAGTACCAAATATAGAAACATCTTCACTTAGTCTTCAAAATCCAAACTTGATTTCTTCCTTGACTTAGTATTCTCTTTGTTTCTTTCATTGATACCTTGAAATTCACTACTTAAATAACTTGTTAGTCCAATACTTAGTTTGCATCTTTGTTCCTTTGTCATCATCAAAACTAGGGTTCAACAATTTCCTCCTTTTTGATGATGACAACAAAGGTACAAACTAAGGAAATAACAAATAACATAAGAGAATGAAAAAGAAAAAATAATAAAATAAGAAATGAAAAAGCAGTATTAAGAATTTTGATTTTTCATTTACCTCTTGGATTAAGAATCTTAATTTTGATTTTTCATTTACCTCTTGGATTAAGAATCTTAATTTTGATTTTTCATTTACCTCTTTTTTTTAAAAAATTTTATTTTTATTTAGTATAGTTTGTTCCGTAATCTTTTCCCCCCTTTATCATCGTCAAAAAGATTAAACTCTTGGTGATTTCATGGATAGAGATCAATGCCCCTTTGTCCTTAGCTAAATATATGGTTGGATATTCAAATCTTCTACAATATATCTTTTTTTAATTTAAAGATGGGGTCAAAATTCTAATGATAAATTAAACTAAATAAGCATTAACAAAATAACTTGACACAATTAGAAAAAGAGAATGTATTGTGTCGGACTCGTCCGACCATAATCTTGGTCGGACGACTTTCAGGTTGTTCCAATTTTTTTCAGGTAGTATTCATTTTTTTTCAGGTGGTTCCAATTTTTTTTCAGGTAGTCTTCATTTTGTTTTCAGTTAGTCTTCTTTGTTTTTCAGTGGGTTTTTGTGCTTCAGTTAGACTTACTTGGGTTTCAGTTGGTCTTTATTCTTTTTCAGGTAGTCTACATTTTTCTTCAGGTAGTCTTCATTTTGTTTCAGTTAGTCCATTATTTCTTTTCAGTTGGCCCATTATTTTTTCAGTTGGTCCAACTGAAAGAAAAGAAAGTCTAACTGAAAGAAAAGAAAGTCTAACTGAAAGAAAAGAAAGTCCAACTGAAAGAAAAGAAAGTCCAACTGATAGAAAACAAAGTCCAACTGAAAGAAAACAAAGTCTAACTGAAAGAAAAGAAAGTCCAACTGATAGAAAACAAAGTCCAACTGAAAGAAAACAAAGTCTAACTGAAAGAAAAGAAAGTCTAACTGAAAGAAAAGAAAGTCCAACTGAAAGAAAACAAAGTCCAACTGAAAGAAAAAAAACATAACTCTACTTTCTCTCACTTTCTCCTTCTTCTTCATGGCATCATATCCCACTGCCCCTTACTTTCCAAACAAGCTGTGCAGTTATAAGCCTTCCAGTTCAGCAACATCCACTTTCTAACATATCTATTATTCTCCCATCTTTCATATCCTCATCATTATATGGAACTTCAATAACAACACCATTACACTGTCCCACCAAATCCAGCAGTTTCGAATCATTCCTATACACTGCTAAACTCCCACATTTCACCCTTTTTTCCTTATTCTCTTCCAACACTTTTTCTGAGCAATTTGGGAGCACATATATATCACTGTGATTCGTTGCGAACTTGAATCTGTCGTCCCTGAATGACATATTCTTAAGCGAATCAAAACAATCACTTGTGTTTGGATTACTCTCAACCAAAGCAGAGTTTATGATTTGAAACATTCTTTCCATGGCGGATTTTGAGAAGGTTACGAAGAAGAAGGTTTCTTTTCTCCTTTGCTGTATATTATAGTACTGGGCTCAGCCCGTCTGACGAGAATATTAGGTCAGACGGTCTGACCCAATACTTTCACTTAGAAAGAGAATGGTTATTTAACTAAAAAAATTACAAATTTAAATTGACTATAAAATCCTATATCTTAACGTTCATTACAATTTCTAACCACTTTATAGTATTAGTTTGTACAACAATAATTATAAATCGCACTTCTAAATTTATATTTAGAAATTCAAACAATCGACGCACGCATCGCGGTGTATAAAAAGCTATACAGCTTATCCAAGCTCCTAAAATCCGATGCGTAAAGCCTAAACTCCTTTCCCGGAAAAAATCTCCAGGTTAATTTCTTCCTTTTCCTCTTTCTAAAACGTAAAACCCCTCTCTTTCTAAAACCCTCTAGTCTCTATTTCCTTCCATACCCAATAAAGAAACTCACTCCATATCTGCAACAAGCCAACAATGTCTTTCTGCTAATTTCTAGAGTCTTTTAGTGGCCATGCTTCATAATTTCAATATCTTCGTTACTTTTGCTTTTATCTTCTGCTTCAATGTGAAAAATTTCGGGGCCCTGGCTTTCTCTGGGCCCCACATTGCGGATGTCAACATTCTTTTGCCCCCCAGAATGACTCATCCTGTTGAGTATCGTCTCCTTGGAAGTGATGGCTGCTTCAAATGGTGTGTTTTCCTTTTTATTTCTGTAACCCAATTACTTCATTTTTTTTTTGTTGTGGGTAATTTTGTTTTGAGGTTTATATGATTCTTAGCTTAAGTTTGAACTCTGGGTATTCAGCTGTTTTGTTAATTGTTTGCAATTGGTTAACTTGACGAATTACGCCCTCTGGTGGTGATATTGTTAAGCTTTTTAAGCTGATACTGCTCTTTGAACTTTAATAGATAAGTTGCATATTAAGTGAAAGCCTAACGAATGTTTGGGCTTTGAAGTTTGAATGGGCAACTTATAAGTCAATGAGTCATACAGCTTGCTTATGAATAAATTGGAAATTGGTGTTTTTCAAATTCCGGATGTTCCTTTTGCTGCTAGACAAATACCTGTTAGTATTGACCAGTTTTTGCTGGTTTTGAATCTTTTGATGTTTATTGCAGATTTTGGTTGGAAGGAAGATGTCTTCCTAAGGAGAATTTTCTTTTTGATGTGTTCCTATGAAAAATGTTCCCCGATTTTATTTACCTTGTGTTTGTTGTAGGAGAAAGTATGGTAAAAGCAGAGAAAGGAGAATATGGCATAGTAATACGAGTTATTCTATATTGACTTATGGAGACCAGGGGTGGATACAATTCAAATGCTTTCACAAAGTACAAAGCATGAGTATCAAGTTAAATACTTAAGAGATTGATTAGACTGGATAATATATAATTTGGTTAACTTATCACTCATGACATCTCACTTAGTTTGACCCATCAGAACGAGCAGTAGAATGCATTTGGGAGGTTCATAGATTAGGTTCACAGATTGCGAGTAGGCTGGAGAAAATAGGGAGTTATGATCATTGAAGTTTATGGATAGCTTTAAAAACCCAGGAAAGAGGATACTTCATACTGAAAAAAGCTTGCCTGAATTAGTATTGAGTAGTATATGGAATGTTAATAACAATGCTGTAGTTGGTAAAAATGTTGGAGGTTGATCTCTCTGTACAACATAGATGACAATTTATAGCTAAGCTAAGCTAAGTGCAGACAAAACAGTGCATCCTTCTGCTGGGACATTCAAACTAACCCTCTTCTCTTAACGTGGGAAAAAGACAAATTTTGTATCCTTTTCTTCTACTGGTAACAGCCCTAATCATTTGAAAATAATTGATCGGAGCATAGCTTCATAAATTAATCATGATATTTATGTTTTGGCTTGGCAGGTCATGGGATCATCATGATGTTTTATCTGTTGTACCTGAATACAATGAAAGTAATCATTGTTCAACTAGTGCTCGACTACGATCAATTGCTCCCTACACCGGACGAAAGGAGACGGCTGTTTATGCTGCTGATGTTCGCACAGGAACTGTAGTTCGTTGTAAGGTGTATATTGACATGTTCTCGAAGATTCAGATCTTCCATAGCTCTATTAAACTTGACTTAGATGGTCTTGCGACTCTCCGGGTCCGTGCATTTGATAGTGAAGGTAATTCTGAAGCACTAACTTTAACATATTTTTCTGAACTCGAAGTACTTGATCTGTTAGTGGTTGTTTTGTGTGGGTGTGATTCTTGTTTCTTGTCAAGTAAAAGTTTTGATGGCGACTAATGTACTTGTGATATTAAATAATCTTGTTATGCACATAGACCTATTGGTGATGTTTAACGCAATCATGTATCGACATTGCAAGTATATAATTTATATGGTATTGGCTTTTCCGATGTCACGCAAAGTTATAATGTTTGACTCATATAAGATTCTTTCTTAGTCATTCAAATGAGTTATTGTTATGAGTACTATATAATTTTTGTCCTTGAATTGGCATCACTTGGCGCCATGATGCTCACTCTTGATCTGCTGTGCAGATAATGTCTTCTCCTCATTAGTGGGCTTGAGGTTCATGTGGCAACTGAGGCCTCAAAGTGACAAGTCATCTCATCACCTTGTTCATGTCCCTTTGAGTGATTCTCCTCTAAGTGACTGCAGTGGATTTTGTGGTGACTTAAATATTCAGATAAAGCTTGAAGATACTGTATGTTTGCTGTCTAACTAGAAGTTCAATATTTAACTCATTGTATATGTTTTACTTGTCTAAGCTAAAACTTGTGTGCAGGGAGTGTTTTCAGACCTTTATGTAGTGAAGGGAATTAGCATTGGGCATGAGATTGTCTCTGTTCATTTGCGGGAGCCACAATTTGATAACATGACAGATGAGATTGTTTTGACTGTAGCTGAAGCCATGTCACTGGATCCTCCTTCCCCAGTTCTTGTTCTTGTTGGTGCTATAGTGCAGTACAGACTTAAAGTCATTAGTGGCAACATTCCAAAAGGTTTCTTTCTTATATAAAATTAAAAGTTGTAAATGATTCCTTTTACTTACAAAAGTGCAAATTTATGTCTCCCTATCTTCAAAACTGGATCGCTAATAATTAATACAATAGTGTAAATTGCCGTTTCGCTGTGTAATTCGTGCTATTAGCGCGTTTCGGAACGACCGATCTGGGTTATGGAACGACAAATTTAGTATGCTGGTTTTGCATATGGTGGATCTTGATTGGTGGTTATGGCCATGGCGTGAGAGTTATTGGGTTTATTATGGCTGATGTGGATGTTTTAATGTTAGTTATAATACTCTGTTAGTTGCTCTTTGGCTGGTGGTTGGAGGTGGTGAAGGTGGAGCAAATTACAGGTATAATGTAAAGATGTGCGACTATTAAATTAAAAACCAAGAAAACAGGGTGAAATTTGGTGAAGGAAAATGTGGGGTTAAGGAGAAAGAAACAAGTATAACGTAAAGAGATGCGACTATTAAAGTAAAAAGTTATGGTGGACCTCGTGTCCCTAAATAGACAAAAAAGAAGTGAGTAATTTTTTGTCTAACATACCAAAAAGGAAAGTGAGCAAATTTTTCTGAAACGGAAGTACATCCTTGTTTGACTTTCTCTCATTTCTATGGCTCCACCAACTTAGCCTAACATTGAGATTCTAACTTCCGTGTCCAACAGTCTATTAGCCTTCACCCCATCTCTAGGTTCGTCCATTAATAACAATATCGTCCCCGCATAGGACACTACAATATCTCATGCTGGATAAGCTATGTTATTCATCTATTAATGTCTTAACAAAGAATCCTGTCATAATCCATGATTCTGGACATTTGTTTACATGTCTCCTTACGTATCCATAACTAAGTCAATATGTGTACATGGTACACCATTCTTTAACATTGCCCACAAAAGCACGAGTCTTCCACCTTGTCATAGCCTTGTCAAGGAAAATTATGTTTAGGGCTCTCTTCTTTGCCATATGACATTCTCTTTTGTCTCATTAGATGTATGATTTTTATGATAGATCATCTCGGCATGAACCTAAACTAGCTCTGCAAAACGCTTGTTCATTTCTTTAAAATTGCTTTAATACTCTCATCGACTATTGGTCCCCATTGTAGGATGCTAGTCTAGTGTTGACTTGTTGACTCTTCTTCTTGCTGATGCATGTGTAATTTGAGGAGACTACACTGGTATCTTTGGTATCTGAAACAAAGGAAACTTGCCGGTGGTTCCCCCTCCAATGCTTACGTAAGTATATGTCTTAGTGAGAGAATGTAGAGCGAAAAAGTGGAGTAATTAAGAATGAATGTTTTCTCCGCGCTTGATGTGACCATTCATTAGGGGTATCTATATGGAAGTTGGAAGGTGTGCTTTTTTCCACTTTACCCTAGATAATTGTGCTGTGATTGGCTAGTTAATGGCAGTGGCAGATGTCACTATAGGAGGGGTAAATATTCAGTATGCAGCCGTTTGTACGAGAGCAGCATTCTAGGAAAATGGGCTTTTATAGTCCACCCTTTCTGGGTTACTCTGGGCTCTTTTTCAGTCTTTTAGGAATAAAGTGACACTGTATTCAAAGTGCGCAAATCATGAGTAATCATAGGATGACATTTGTCTCCTGCTGATAGGAGAGGCAAGCGCCATGTGGCATCCTGTGTGTGTTAGAGACCCTTGTTCATGACTTGTGTTCTTCTAGCTATCGTGTATCTTATAGATTTCTATTTCATCTCTTCTCAAGTCTAGTTTATCAAATACCTTGACTTTGCTTTCTGGGCAACATCTTTTTCCTTGACTTTGGCATCCTTATATTGCAATATGTTCTTCAATACCTACAATTTCCCAAGGGAAAGCAGCTATGTAGCACCGACCTAGATATGGGGACATAAACATGATGGGCATGGTTCAGAATCTAAAATATGTCCGTATCTTGGTAATAAGTGTATATACTTCAAAGTCGAGAAAGGATTTCAATACAGGATCAACTAAATCCTATGAAAGGGAAATAAGGGTCTTGAGTCCCTTTCCTTATCTTGATGATTCCTTAAAACATGGCAGCCCCTTAATAATTTGGTAATAGCACTGTAGAAGATAAGCATAGGGCATATCTACTGCTCACTCCATGGATGACACAATATACACTGAAAGCAGTGATTTGGATATTCTTAGGAAATCTGGAAGACCTAGAAAGCCAATGAGGCTACTATATGACTAGTCCAGTCTCCTCTTTCTGATTATGGTGCTTTGGATCTATACCATTTTCTTGTTGTGATCATTGTAGCTTGTGTTATAACCCATATATCTTTAGTGCGTGTACCAGAAGTTTATGTTAGCAAGGATGTATTTCATCCATTAGGGAAGTGTATAAGACTTACTAATTTTACTATGTCTCTGTTTTTGGACTACATATCTCTCCTTTCTGATGACATCTTTGATTTGTATTCTTTGCATTTTAGCATTTGGTGAAATTTATCTGGAGAAAGTTGTTCTTTTTTTAACTGAATTTGCTGGTTATTATATATTTCAAATTCCTCAATCAGTTACCTTTTTTTAATGCAGCTGTGCCTTTGCCCTCTCCATTTCACCTCTGGTTTGCCTTAAATACTTCCATTGCTCAGGTGGATGCTATGACTGGTCTTGTGCATGCATTAAAACTAGGGGAAACCAGTATAAGAGTGGAGGATACCAGGGTTGCTGGACATGTCCAGATGTCATCTCTGAATGTTGTCCTGCCAGATTATATGTCTTTATATTTGTTGCCTATATCTGGATCTGGTGACGCTACTGAGGGACTAAAACCAGTCTCAAATGCACGTTGGTACGTCGTTTCTGGCCGACAATATCTCATTGAATTGAAGGTTTTCTCTCGAGGGCCTGATGCGCAAGTAATCTATATAACGAAGGTAGCTAAGCATCTATACTTTTATAGCATTTGGTGCTGACTAAAATATATTTCTGTTCCTGGAACCTTTTGCCTCAGTCTTCTTTCGTGCAATTAGCATATAAAAGATGTTTGATTGTGATAATGCTGTTTTGTATTGTGTTTGGTTTAATTGTGAAGATAATTGATTTTAAGGTTGAACTCTTCTGTCTTGATTGTCATAATATTCTGTTCCACAATCCATATTTCTTGTCCATGTGCAAATTCGTGTGCCTGCATTATGTCATAAAGCGTTGATTTTGAAATGGACATAGTAAAAAACTGTTGATTGACATTGCTTACTTCGTTTTTCATGTCTGACGTATCTTGCAAAGCAAAGCTCAGGAATTCCTGTGAATCTGTTTCTTTAAATATGAGATATAATTTTCTCTAATGGTTCAAGCTTTGTAGAATTATACCCTTTATTTACCTATCTTTCATCTCACGAATTTCAATTGGACGTTAACTGTATGTATTCTGCACTTGAATGCAGAATGAGGATGTGAAATTGTACTATGATCAGCCAAAACATTGGAAAATTTTTGCCACACCAGAGAGTATTACAGCCAAGTATGGTTGGCAGCATTCAAGAATTTTGGAGGCGACAGTAGGAGGCCTTGGAAAGTTGTCAGCATCTTTGACTTATTCTACTGACCGTCTTGAGGCAAAGGAGGTGATGTTTCATTAACTTTATTTTGGAGATTTTGATCATCATTCAAATCATTTGACACTTTCTAAATGCTAGTGCTTCCACCTTAGTACCGACCTGTTTGGTTATATTTACACTTGTTATTGGACTGTCTGCAATAACTTCATATTCTTTTCTTGTAGCATTCTTTTCTTATATATTAAAATGAAAAATACCAAAGTAAATAAGCTAATGTTTTGTAAAGAATTTTGTGGTCATAAACAATCATTTGATGTCCTTGTTTCAGGGAGTAATATCATAGACAGACACACATATTCATAGTTAGGGGTGTTAACAAGCAGATGCAAGACCGAGCCTTGCTCGGCTTGGCTCGAGAAGGGGAATTATCGAGCTCAGCTCGAGCTCGAAACGTGAAAAATTCGGCTTGGTTCGAGAAAGTTCACGACAGTTCGGCTCGAAAAAGCTCAAGAATAGTTTTTCATTCAATTTAATTCACCCATATTAGATATCAAAGGAGGAACAAATAAAAGGAAAATGAAAATAAAAATAGAAAAGGAGGAGAGAAGTCAGACATGAAAGGATGAAAGAACGAAAAAGATAAATAAAAAAACGAAGATTAGAGATGAAATTTGACTAAACAACAAAATAGGGAGTGAAACTAACAAAGTGCAACTCGCTGGCAAAGATTGAGAAAACGAAAAAAAACCCTGTCATCTTACTTGCAAGTCTCAGCCTTCCCTCCGGTGTGAGAAATATCGATTAGGGATTTAGGGTTGAAGTTGTTGAATTTGAAATTCCTTAAACGGCTGAAAAATTCTCATTCTCTTCTCATTAGTTATTCCCATTTGGTTTGTATTTTTTAAATGGGCTAGGAAGTGGAGTACAACTTAATGTCCAAAATAGTACTTTAAAATTTATCGAACATGTTTGCGAGCTCTGGTGCCGAACTCCATCAGTTAAGGAGCCGAGCCGAGCCGAGCTAAACTCGAACTCAAATGCGAGCCATCTTGTGCTGAGCTTTGACCGAACTTTTCCCGAACTTTTACTGAGCCGAATATGAATAGTTTGCGAGCCATCCTGGCTTATTAGCACCCCTATTCATAGTTTTAGCATATTTGAGTACGAAGAAAATAAGAGCATAACCTGTTTATTCTTCTAAAGAGCTTCTATTCGACTTAGAGGGAAGATTTGAGGAATCTAAGAAGATGATTCTAGTTCGGAGATTTCATTTAGAAAATCCACCAATATAAACACACCGACATAAGGTAAAGTTAGGGGTGTATGTAACACCACGACAATTTTCTCTTTTCTAAGTATACCTTTATAATATAAAAGTAGAGAACGTGTGATGACGTATCGGCTTATTCAGAATTTTGCAGCGGAAAATATATAACTAAACATTAACCTTTTATTATAAATAAATAAATAAGCTCTACCCGGACTCGGCAAATTTTGCCATACACCGGTGTCGGTACGACACGACACTGATACGAAATACGTGTCGGATCCGGCAAGGGTCACTCGGACACGGCGGCTCTAAACCCTAGATTCTCAAACCCTAGAGTTTGAAGAGGAGAAGAGAAGAAAAGAAGAAGAGGAGAAGAGGAAAAGGCGATAACTCACCTTGACTCGCCGACCGGAGCTTCAAACGCGCCAGAGCTTCGAACTCGCCGGTAAGTTTGTCTCTTCAGTCTTCACTTCTCTCCCTTCTCTTCTTCTCTCTCTCTTCGTGTTCTGTACTTCCGTCTCTTCATATCTTCATCTTTTCTTTTTCTTTTTCTTTTTCTTTTTGTCACAAGTCCACGTGACTTTCTCCCTTTTCTTTTCTTTTCTTTTTTTTTGTTTCTTTTTTCTTTTCCTTCTCTCCTTTCCTACTTCTGCCCTACTTTCTTTTCTTAAAACATTATTTCTTCTTCTTAGTCATAGGCTAAGTTGTTCTATTAAATTAATATATTATAAATAGACAATTATAAAATATAAATTAGCTAATTAATTATTAAATTTTATATTATAAAATATTATTTTCGCGTACCCGTACCCGTGTCCAAATTTCGGACAGAGTCCCCGTGTCCTGATTTTTTGGAATTGCCGTACCCGACACTCAGATCCGTATCCATATCCGACACTCCTAGCCGAGTCCAGGTAACATAGTAAATAAGTATTTAGAAATCAACAAATCTAATTGAGTCTTATGCAAACAAACTTAATAATTAACGTTCCTACTAATGCAGAAAATAAAATATACTAGTTACACATTCTCTCCATTCCAGATTCTCAATGATGCACATCTGCGAACCTGTAATGTCAATTTTTGACCGAATCTACTCACCAAATTTGGTCATCACAGGATCAATAAGGTAAAACCATGATCACAAACACAAACAAAGCACGTAATCAACAAAGCTGAGTACTACATACTAAAAGATAAACATTCCTCACATGATACTAAGTAAATAACATGCAATAATTAATAATAATATAATCATATAACATGCTGCAGATAATTTTAACTGAACTAAACTCTAAACATCCTTTTAATAATCAAATGGAATAGTTATTGGACCTAAGTTGTCTTATCTACTAATGCCTTCACCTAGGAAGACGAAGTACCGGTGCTACTAGACACTACAACATTTTAGATTGACCTGCGATATCGAGGAACTTTTGCTAAATATAAATAGGGATGGTGATCAATCCATCTCTCAGAAAAAACCATGGGCTACTACCATGTACTCCAACTCCTAATGTCCAACTCTAGACGTGCACCAGTTTAAAGTCTATAAATATCCTCGTTACACTTTACGTTCTTTACTAGTTATTACTTGTTATGACACACATACAAGCAACATAGAACTACAAAGCAAACATGCAACTTCTTTTATCTTAGGATTTAATAAGTGATCACAACTTACAACCCAAAATTTACTTTCTTTTAATCTCAGACTTTCTTATTTGTTGAACCTAGTCAACAATCAAACTTACCTTTAAAAAGGCATAACTTACCAACTTACCAAATAAGGCCCACAGTCCTCAGGGGCGAGGCAAACATAGCGGGGACCCTATACGCTCTTTTAAAATTAGGCCTTTCATATTTAGTTCATAAAAGATATTAGAATCTCAATTTAAAAAAAATACTCTCAACATATCAAATAATTATAAATAAACAAATATTTAGATATAAATAGAGTAAATTTTATTGGAAATCGCAAAAAAAAAGATAGAGTTCTCATAAGATAGTGAAAATAATACTTATAAGGGAACACATGAATAACATGATTCAATCTCTATAACATATATTAATTCCCCCATGTTAATTAATAAATAAAGTTCCCATCCACATGCTTGCATCAATAAATCCATACAAATATGACAATCTTTACTCATAATAAATCTCAAAATCACATGCTTGCACAGGCATAAAACATGTAAAAATCAATTATACTAGAAATCACATATGAACTAAATAAGTTCATATACATGATACTACAAGTTCCTACATAATACTTATAAGAGAACACATGAATAACATGATTCAATCTCTATAACATATATTAATTTCCCCATGTGAATTAATAAATAAAGTTCCCATCCACATGCTTGCATCAATAAATCCATACAAACATGACAATCTTTACTCATAATAAATCTCAAAATCACATGCTTGCACACGGGCATAAAATATGTTAAAATCAATCATACTAGAAATTACATATAAACTTAATGAGTTCCTATACATGATAGTACAATTTCTTAAATACC
Source organism: Beta vulgaris subsp. vulgaris (assembly GCF_026745355.1). NCBI lineage: Eukaryota > Viridiplantae > Streptophyta > Magnoliopsida > Caryophyllales > Amaranthaceae > Beta > Beta vulgaris. The sequence continues at coordinate 46,780,322 of NC_079207.1, read as the reverse complement.
CTCTTTAAACATATGTAGACATGATTAAATTCATAATCTAAACCAATCTCATAGTATACAACATGTTACTATGGTTTCTAGTAATTAACACCCTAAAAATCCATTCTTTAATAATTAAAACTTCAATCTAACAATAATAAACAAATCTGAATTTTTATTCTTGTAATATATAATATATATACTCCTTCCGTTTCCTAAAGATCTTCCCTCTTTTCGTTTAAGTGCGTTTCCAAAAGATCTTCCCTCTTTTACTTTATTCCTTATTTGGAAATTCTTTTTCTCCTTTTTACCCTCTCATGTCCCTATCATATGGTCCACCATTACATTATTAATTCAAGTTTACTCCTTTCTCTCTCCTACTTTAACCCCTTTTTATTTGTTTATTTATCTTAACCCCTCTCTCTCTCCTACTTTACCCACCCCATACCCCACACAAATGGATCCTCATTGGTATTTGTAGGAACAGTAACAAGGAATATCTTTAGAAAACAGAGGGAGTATGAACCATGATTATTTATTAAAACAGTAAATTAATATCAATAATCATGATTAACATTAAAAGAAAGCATAAAAACATAGTGTGTAATGGAATCTTGAGGAAGAAGAAAAGAAATTAACCAACAAGAAAAGAAACAAGGAGGCGCTGAAAATAAGCACACCCACGGCAGCAATAGCGACACAGTTCTTGGTGGTTTTGAAGGCTTTATGACGTTTCTTGTTGAAGAAGAAACGTTACTTGAAGAAGAAAAAATAAAGGAAGAAAGAAAATCGTGAAGGAGAGAGAGAAAATAGAAAATGCCGTGTGGTTTGAGAAAGAGGAGAGAAAAAATATTCTTTGTGTGGGGTAAAATAATTGGGTATTAGGATATTTATAAGGAGGCCTCCTTTTGGGCTTCAGAAAAGGAGATTGGGCACAATTAAAATTGATGATGAATAGGATAAATAAATTTGACCTCCTATTATCAATATGACTCCTCTTTCCTAATATACTTAGAATTTAAGTTCCTCAAGTCCACTTAGACTTCTTTTCCAAATCAAATTAGTATTTAAAACATTTATCAAAGCATGCTTAACTAAAATATTTTTAACTTTCTTAAATCCTTTAAATAATTTCATTTGACTTTTAAAATAGTCAACCATTTTAAATAGTCAAATCATTTAAAACTAAATTATGTTTAAATATAAATATATATATACTAAAATATATTTATAAAATCCTTTAAAATTATGGGGGATTATAGTGTAAATCGGTTGGACTGGATTGAATTTTGCTAAATCCAAATCCAGTCTAAAGTTTTTTGGACTCGAGAAATTGAGTCCAAATCTGATTTGAACTTTTTTTTAGCCCAATCTAGTCCAGCTTTAAACTTTATTCTTAATTCCAAATCGAGTCCAGAAGTCCAAATTATATATGGATTGTTTTCTTAAATTAGGTTCACAGTTGAAACCGTTTTCTCATGATTGAAATTCGAAAAATTAAACTCATTATTGCAAAATTAATTTTTGAATCAAAATGGCGTGTGGATATATTAAAAACTACACCATTCCACATAAGTATATCCATTTTAAAGAGTTCTAAAGAATATAATAACATACAAATTGAAAAACAGAAGAACCTAAATAATAATAAAAAATGCTTCTTAACAATCTGTAATATGTAAGCACGCATATGTTAGTTTGTAACTGTCATCACACATGAACACAAGACACAACAACCCATCTAACGTAATTTTAGAGTTTAGATTATTTAGAGTTGGAGATTTATGTTGCACAAGGGTAAGTAGGGTACTAAGATAAGACATTCAACAATTTATGGTTGAATATTTATGTAACAAGAGGGTAACTTTGGACTGGATTGTTTATATGCTAAAAAGCATTTGGATGGACTTTGGACTCCAAAGTTTGAGTTCAATTTGGAGTAAAAAATTGGAGTTAGAATCGATTGCAGTCAAACAAGTTTGGACTAGATTGGACTGGATTGGACCCTGGACTTTTCGCAGTCCGCTTACACCCCTAGATATCAGAACTACAGCTAATAGGATCATATAAACATAGCATATTATTAAAGGGGTATATTGGTGGGGATAGGGCACACCAAAACAAAACAGGAATTCTGTGCACAAGATGTCCTTATCCATGCAGCAGTGTCAAGCTGGCTTACATATTTGTAGCTTACTAGTATAATTCCATTTTATTCTAAAAAACACATAGATAATAGACTTACCAACTTTTGGGTTCTATGTTACTATGCCAGCCGATGTGGATTGACATGCCCTTTTCTATTGGAAAGACAGTTGCAGATTAACTCCTTTAAGTAGTTGCAAATACTGCAAATCAGTAAGGCCTTGTAATCTTTGCCAACACAGGGAAACATGGAAGACAAGATGAACTGAGCCTTTGTAGTAACTGAAAGAGCTGGAACAATTGCATATACTATCATACATATAGAACATACACAAGCCTCAAGAAGCCATCAGAAATTCAGATCGAGAAACCGAATTACTACTGTAATTCATCTGCCAGAAGATGACAAGTTTTAAGGAAAAGATTGGATTGACTCACTAGAATTCTATAATTCACAGATATTAAAACATACCTTTTAAACTAAGTTGTCATTGAAAAAAGAAATGCGAGTGCTTAAAGCCTTCTGCACACTTTTACCAATCGAAATCTCTCATAGATCTATAATTACAGATTATCAGATGTTCCTGAGAAAAAAAATCTATCAAAGCCAATATACTGATTTTGATGTCTTATTGTTATTATCCCATCTCTCATTCGAAGCCAACTATGATGAGAAATTCTGCTGACACTACTAATAATTTCTTGTATATGTAGATATGAGAATCAATACATAAATTTTTTATGAATGACTTGCCTCTTTGTTGCTGAAAGGAGAGCTACTCACAACCTAATAACCCACACTACCTATAGTTTCTTATTTATGTAGACAATACAAGAATTTTATAATAACTTACCTCTATGTAGCTGAAAGAGGAATTATTCACTTCCTAAAATCCCACACTACTTGTAGTTTGCTAATTATGTAGATGTGACAATTTATAAATGAAATTACTAAGACTGACTCACTTCTTTGTAGCTGAAAGAAGAATTGTCCAATTCGTATAAACCATATGCTGTTCCTGCGAAAAGTCTGCTGTACTGTTTACTCCTGAGTTTTCGGGTCTTCTTTGTAGCAGCAGGAATGTACTGCTCATGCTTGTCATGATTGGAGAGGTGTGGTTTCTCAAGGTTTTCCGCATATCAATCTGGAGATTATGCGAAGTTTTAGCATTTGAACATATAGTGAATGGACTCCCTTTCGCCTAATGTAGTCTGTTGTGAATAGTCCATATTTCATCAAATCAATGACGGAGAAATGGAAATAACATAATTGAAATCTAATGCAAAGATAAGCTGTACAAGGGGTTTTATTTATTTATTGTTTACGGAGTTTGAATCTCCTCCTTCCCACTCTATAACAAAATATAAGCAAATTCTGCTGTAGGCTCTAAAGGTTGTGCAAGAAGTTATGGTCTGTGATCAAGTGAGGGTTATAGAAGAAGAAAGGAATATTTCATTGTCATCCATTATGCTCCCGTGGTCACCAGATATTTATCAGGAAGCAGAGCTAAATGCCGCAGGAGGTTTTTCTCATCCTTGCCTGGCTCAATTGATTAGCACATCCATTATGCTGATTTATTACTCTAACCTTGATTTCTTTGGCGGTCTTGTAGGTTGTGCAACTACACCGGCTGAATATAGATGGCTTTCCTCTGATAGCAGTATTTTATCTGTATCAAATATGGGTGTTGTTCAGGCCAAGAGGCCTGGTAAAGCCACTGTGAAAGTTGTTTCCATTTTTGATAATCTCAATTTTGATGAGGTATCTACTGTTTGGTCACTGTCTCTTCTTCTGCTTATCTTATTTTGAGAAAAAAAATGACGAGTAGTATAATTACCTTCACATTAAGCATCTTTAATTTGTACCTATGACTTAGAATTCTTTTTGTGGCCAAAGGATGTGACTGTCTCTGTCCTTCTCTCTTTATCAGTAGCCTGTGTGATGTGTTTCTTGAACCAAGAATCACTAAATTTGGGCTCTTTGATGTAGTTTAGTGGCTTTTCTATATGAAAGATTATGTAATCTTGAATGAATCTTGATTTAAAGAATGGTTCTTTATGGTTTCTTGATTGATTCTTTAATGAATTAGTAACAAAAGTAGTAACTAGTAACCAGGATATGGAGAACTTAGGCGTATTTCGTCTCAAAGTTCAACTAGGGTTTTGGATTCTCTCCTAAATCTTTAACTCACAAGAATTAACTCAAAAATATTCTCTACTTTATTCATATGGCCGAAATTCTTGATTTATAGTCAGGGAAGAAAAACTCGGCCGTTCCGTTCTAGAACGGGCGCTTTGTAACGGGTTTGAGAGTTGCCGTTCCGAGAAAACCCGTTCTAGAACGGTGGAAGGAAATTCACACCAAACTCGGCCGTTCTGCCGTTATGTAACGGATTTGCGGCGTTCTAGAACGGTTTTTTGGCCGCATTTGTGTTAAAACGCGAGGCAAAGAAGGAAAAAGGAGAACAAAAGCATAAATCGGACTAAAATTTCTTGAATTAAATCTTACCAGGCTTCTTCATGCTCTAATTCGACACAAAACCCTCAAGTAATTTCATTTAATTACTTCAAATTGCAGTCTAAAATTGAAACCCTAATTTTAAAGAAACCCTAATTTTTAAAAGAAACCCTAATATGCGTATGGGAGGAAAATGATGGCCCTTGCTTCACCGGTCATGACAGAAAATGCCGGCGATATACCTTTAGATGCTTCTGGCATCGTAGCCGCCGGTGGATGCCGGCCGTTGTTGAAGTAGGTTACTTCTCTTTTATGGATCTGATGATTCTTCTTCTTTCTCTCTCTTCTTTTTTCTTCTCTTTTTCATTTTATTTTGTGACTGCTAGTCACGTGAGAACTGAGATAAAATATCTCGCTTGTTCTCCACTTCTCTGTCTTCTTTTCTTCCTTTTATTTTTATTTTTTATTCCCTTTTTCTTTTTTGTCCCCTATTTTTATTCTCTTTTTCTTTTTATTCCCACACTTAGTCACACCTTTACTATTGCACCAAAAAAAAAAGAGTAATTTCCATCAAAAGTACCCCAAATGTTGTATTGATAACAAAACAAAGTTAAAATGCTGCCTATGTGAATTTTTTTACAAAATTCACGTCGCGACGACCGCGAAACGTTCTATTTGGCCGTTACGGGGCGTTCCCGCGAAAACGCGACCGTTACCGAGAACGCGACCGCGACCGCGTTTTTTTTCCCTGTTTATAGTACAAGATTCCTAAACCTATTAAAACTAGTAAAGCTTAAAGGATAAAGTTAAATAACTAACTAACTTATCTATCTTTATCTTAAAGGATAAAGATAAATAACAAACTAAAACTTATCTATACCACACGCCTATCTTAAGATAATTAACAAAATAAAACTCCTAATTAGACTCAATGACAAGGAATTAGACTCCTAAGTATAATAGGATTCCTTTATCAAACACTTAAATTAAAGCAATTAAAACAATTAAACTACATAGTCTCCTAACAGAACTAGGATACTACATAAATGTCCTAACAGAACTAGGACTCTTCACCTTAGCCACGCATCACTCCGTCGAATAACCGAGTGGCAACCCTTGGTTATCCATTAATTTCATATGTACTTAAACATAAAGGAACGACAATAATTAATCAGGACGATGTGGTGATGGTATAGACTGGTAAGAGTCCCTGCTCAACAATCGTTAGTTACAAAAAGAGAGAATGATATGGAGAAGAAAAAGTGTAACTTTGTATTTCAGTAGCAAAAAGGCTGCCAGCTTTCGAGTAGCTGAATACTCCCAATAATTACAAACTAATTAACTCCAAATTCCAGACAATTCCTATTGATTCCCTTCCCCTTTATTTATAGATCTAAAAAATATTCCCTCTATGACATTACCAGCTGTGCCAGCTAACTCTTAACAGAATTCCCCCACGTCAACCTTTTTCCAACATTACTACTCCTTTGCGGGCTCCATAGCAAGAAATGATATATTCTGTTATGAAACGAATCAAAAACCGATTCATTGGGTGGAAGACAGTTTCCTTCCACTCTCCACTAGCTGCCTCCAGGTGTGCCTGAATGAGTAATACTAGACCTGGCCTTCTCCCTGTTGCGCTTAACATAGGCAAACCTTGTGGGAGGCCTAGGCTGGTGTACAGGTGAGTGGTGGCACCATAGTTTCATCTGGAGCTGTACTATGATACTTCCACAGTATAGCAAAATGATTTATTTTTGAATAAGATCAAGGTGGTTTGACTTATTTTTGATGAGGCAAATTATTGGTACAGTCCTTGCTATATTCTGATGATATGAATTATTGAAGACTGAAATGAAATTTAATGCTTTTGTATATTGTTTAGGATTTTATAATGTGTTCCTCGCTGCACTTGGAAAAGTAGAATTCTGTCTGAAAAGACCCTTATATACTTGTTTTGATGACTGAATTCGTTCATTTACTCTGATTTTTTTTTTCTTTAAAAGTAATAAAGAATTGAGGACCCCAAATGGGTGTCACCCATTCGCAATAGAAGGGCTAATCTATTTTACTTTTTGATGCATTGCTTATTATATATTTTTTTCTGTCATGTAGGTGAGTATTGAAGTTGCTGTGCCTTCTTCAATGGTTATGTTACCATACTTTCCTGTGGAGACTGTTGTAGGATCACACCTACAGGCTTCCTTGGCTATGAAGGCATCAAATGGTACTATTACTCAAAGTTTGTTGCCTTTAGTTCTTAAACATGAATTAAGATATCGTTAAGATGATCTCTCTCTCTATCTCCCCCTCCTCTATCTCTCCCTCCCTGCCACTCCCTTTCTCTCCCTCTCTCTCCCCCCACTCTTGGTCTCACTCCCTCTCCCTCTCCCTCTCCCTCTCCCTCTCCCTCCCTCTCCCTCTCTCTCTCTCTCTCTCTCTCTCTCTCTCTCTCTCTCTCTCTCTCTCTCTCTCTCCCTCTCTCCCCTCTCCCCCCCTCTCCCCCCCCCCTCTCTCTCTCTCTCTCACACACACACACACACACACACTTCCTCCATTCCAATATAAATGTAACACTTCTCTCACAAAGCTCTCACATAATATAGAGAAATGTTACATTTATTTTGGAGTGGAGGAAGTATTTATTTTGGGGCTGAGCAATTTGTTCATGTATTCTTGATACTTGCAGGTGATTTTTTTTACCGCTGTGATGCTTTTAGTTCATCCATAAAGTGGTATAGTGGAAGTGATTTTTTCATAATTGTTAATTCCTCTGTTGAGGCATCCCTGAAGAACAAGCGACCTAAATTTGGTCCCGCTTGTGCCCAAACCTATCTTTATGCTGCAAGTTCTGGTCGAGCTGTTTTGCATGCAACTTTTTCAAGTCATGTAAACAATGGTTATAGCAGGCAGATATCATTGAAAGCATCTGCTCCAGTTGCAGCCTTTTCACCACTTATGGTACATCAAGCTAGAGATGGCAATAAGTTTGGTGGTTACTGGTTTGATTTGGAGGAAAAAGGAATCCATATTGGATTGAAAAATCTAAAGAATTTATATCTCACACCTGGGTCCTATTCAAATGTTGTACTTGTTGGAGGACCTGAAAGGTGGAGGAAAGATATTGATTACATCCAAAAAGTTGATGTTCTTGATGAATTGTGTTCCCTTCCAAAAGATGGAGCCTTGGTTCAGCAAGTAAAAAATTCAGAAGGAAATGAATACATAATTTTATGCCAAGTGCTTGGTAACTTTGTAAGTCCAATTGTTTTTAATTTTTTTGCATTAAAGATATATATTTGGTATAAGTTGACTTATCTTGTTAGTTGGAAATTAACCTTATTTTCAGACACTTGTTTTCAAACGTGGGAATATGGTGGGAGATGACCATCCACTGCCTGTGGTTGCTGAGGCAATATTGCGGATTGATTGTAGCTTTCCCTCTTCAATTGTGGTTCTCGCTGATGAACCTGGTTTGTTTCCTATTCCTTCATCAATTTGTATTCAGACTCTTGCGAAATGATAGAGGGTGAATGTGCAATGCAAAGGATAACTAATTCTGTAACAGATCAAATTAGCAATAATACTAGAACATAGTAAATGCACTGAACATGTGAAGAAAGACTCCTTAGAAAACACTATTAGATACTAAAGAGAAGCCACAATAAGAGAAAGCTAGTCTACACAGATAAAGTGTGTTCCATGAAACCGTATATAGCAATGCGTACAAATCCCGAATTGTAAATGTTACAGGAAAGCAAGTATCAACACTCAACAGCCTTTGCCCGCAAAGAAGTCCTTAAGCGTCAAGCGACTCCTAGCAAATTGCATGTGACATGAGTGAAGCAGATTCTTCCATTTGTTTCCATAATTAATCATGATGAAATCATTCCTCAATACAATTTGCTTCGATTATGTCTTAGAAACCAGATTCCTCCTTCGGGAGTCATTTAAGGGAAAAAGAATTATTATCGAGGTGGTTTGCGTACTAGCCTTACATTCCAATTATTGCACATTCTGACTAAATATATGTCACTGTTACAGTAAACAAATTGGACATTATACAAAATGCTATTCAAGCTGACCGTAATCCTGGCCGCATTCGCTCCATGCCGATATCTGTAGCAAATGGGCAGACCATTAGAGTATCAGCAGTAGGAATTAGCAATTCTGGACATGCTTTTGCCAACTCATCTTCTATCCCCTTAAGATGGGAATTGAACAATTGTCAGGAGTTGGCATCTTGGGATGAGGCTTATAATTCTCAGATGTCTTTATCCAGTTGGGAAAGATTTTTACGTCTAGAGAATGCATCAGGACAGGTACTGTTGGAACATCTAAGCATATTGGTGATTGTTGTGGTATCGTTTGAATTGCTGGTCTGTGTTAAGTAACTTTTTGGCTATCTCTCCATGTTGGGATCTTTGTTTAATACGCTGGCCTATGCTTTGTCTTTGTTTCTGGTAACTATATCTATGCTCTAAATATATTGTTCCTGACAATATCTTCTGTATACAAATATAGAACTAATGTAACCAGCTGCTGATCGCACCTCGTTTGAATTATCTTATTACTAGAGCATGCTGGCTTCTAAATTTGCTTGTTTTACCCGTAATACCATTGTATCTATCAAGTTATGGTGCTATTATAATTTTTATTACAATGTTTTAATATGCATCTGAATAGTTCATTTGTTTTTGTTCATGTGAGTTCAGTTTCAATGATTTTTGTCCCTTGCTTTAGTGATGTATATTCCGAGTTCAAAATTAAACTCTTATCCTTGAAAGGAATGTTTCAGTTAGCTAGTTGAGAGTGAAATCATGAATATATCTTATTTTTGTCAAACTGTACCTGTTATTTCTCATGACGAACTTTGTATTTTCTCCAATATATTTTTTGGTTGGAAATACTAATACAATAGAATATTGAAGTCATCTCCTGATGAGTAGTTTCTATAATATCTTTTTAGTTAGATGCATGTTTGGACCTTGTATGATGAGGCAGTATATGTATCATCTGATCTGTGGTTGGTTAAATGTCTCCTTCTCTTATCATCTCACCATGATTAACCCATAACAGGGTTGTAGTGTTTAATCAGAGGTTTTGGTTCTTATCTAGTACTTTTTATTTGCTTTCTAGTGCACTGTTCATGCTGAGGTTCAGAATCATTTCAACTATGTCTCTCCTGTATCTGAAGCTCCTGAGAATCTTCTTCAAGATGCTATTCATCTTCAGGTATGCTCTGCAAATGTCATAGTTTGTTCTTGTAAGATAAAAAGAAAACAATTCCATCAGTAAAAGGAGTTTATTGAAACAATCAACATATTCGATGTTGTGGAAACTTCTATAAATATCTTGAGGAAAAATTAGTGCTAAAACTCTTTCGATTAATCGGACCTCATGATTGAATTCTTTAATTTATTTTCTTTAATATCTTTTTCCATTTTCTATGAAATAAGAACAAGAAATTAACTTTTCTTTCATGCTTTACAAATCTAATCAACGAAATCCTAAATTTATAATCATGACTAAGGTTCCTTGAATTATGTAACTTCTGAAAAATCTAACTCTGAAATTTTTATGTTACCTACACCATGATGAGAATTTTATGGTAGGGAAGTTGGGAAAACTGGAAAATCATATTAAGCGAAAATAGAGGGTTGGAGAGAGAAAAGGTAAGGTAATATTTGGGGTTGGCGCATGGAATTAAAATTCTCCCGTTCTATAACGTATTTTGGTTTTGCCGTTCCCTGAAATCCCGGTGTGGAACGCCATGATACTTCTCGCCACGCTGTCTGTTCCATAACGCAAACTCGCTGCTTCAGAACGTTTTTATCCCCCTTACATTTGTCTTTTCAAACATTGGCCAAAAATATTTTATGAAATAAAAGCGTAGGAAAGTTTAGCTGAAAAGGTATTATGTTATTAATTTGAGACATCGACTTTCCGGAAGTTATGTAAAACAATGTGTGACAGAGTGAATAGTTAGTTAAAGAGAGTAACTCTGTTGAATCTAGAAAATATGTTAAAGCTTCTATAATCTTGAGTAGAAAATCCCGATATTGAGTAAAAAATGTAAAACTTGCTTGAGGGTTTTCGGTTCTACAGAACTGTAAAGATATTCAAAGAAAATTTACTAGTTGAGAAATGAGAACTGGTGTGAAGAGTATAGGTAAATATTAAACAATCTTACAGAACAAGAAAGAGGAAAACGGGTGAGCCACTGAGCCCGCATAATGCTATTACCAAGATGTCTTTCCTCTCTTCTCTTGGTACCGTTTGGAATGTACTCCCATCTGAATAAGGAGAAAAGTGGGTGAGAATATATTCCTTGTTATCTCCAATTTTCTTTTCTAGAAACTTGCAAAAAATTGGGGATCAAATTTGGAAAGGTAGATATATCAAATGCCTGATAATCTCCTTTTTCTTTTCTTTGTCCCCATAAAAGACCACCATTTTTTGTGCTTCTCTTTTTTGTTTAGGGTCATAGAATTAATAAAGATTAATGATGAAATATTTTGCACTAATTTTGTTTTTGGAAACTTCCCATCTTCCATGAATTGGAGAATAAGTATTCAAAACATTCCTTAATGAATTTAGGAAAACTGGCTAACTATTTAAAAATACCCTTACTTAATTGCCAAATTAAAGACCTTAACATAAGCATATGAAGCTATACTAATCTGTTTCATAAATTTATTTGCCCTTGTTAATGAATATTTTATAAACTAAATCTAATATGTGGTCCATTGAACTACATCAGGCATATACTCTAGAGTATAATATTTAAGTAAACAGGCTTGGTGATTTTTTTAATAAATACTCCCTCCATCCTCAACTTATTGTCCTCTTTGGTTTCGCTATGCATATTAAGAATAGATAGTACGATATTTAGGATTTTGGGTAGATAAAGTAAAAGTAAGAATAGACAGCTGATTGAATAAGAGAGAGAGAGAGAGTGTGTTAGTGGAGGGCTTTTCATCATAAAGTTAAAGTAAGATTTTGTATTATATAATCTTTTCTTTTGAGGGGACTTTGTATTATATAATCTTGATTAGCATAAAATTGATATTTTATACTAGGAGTCTGGGACTTTGAGTTTGGATTTAGCTTTTCCATGCGCTTTTTACTGCTTTAGTGCTGGGTGGACAGGTGGAGGGGGTGGGAGGATGAAACTCTCATCATTTGTTTTGCGTTTCTCACAAAATGCAGGTGATCTCTATGCTGCAAGTTTACCCAGAATACAACCTGCTATTCTTCAATCCTGATGCGAAGGTATATTCAATTTTATTTTTTTATTCAATATTGGAAGTTTATGCTGGTGCTACAATGGTTGAATCAAATAAGTATCCAAACTTTCTATGGATTGCCGAGGAAGGGAACTGAATCTTAAACATATAGGGAAAGTCATCTGCAATGAAATATGCAAGCACATCTAAGGTTGGGGGGGGGTTCTCTTTTTCGTTCTACGGAGAAATATATTAGCTCCATCGAACTAGTTCCAAGTTTGAGTCTGGGGAAACCCCTATGTTCATATGGAAAAAATTAATTCTGTGTATAGGTAGAAATCCAATTGTATTTTTCTTTTGCAATTCACATCATTTTTTCACAAACAACTCTTTTGAATTCAACGGATTGGTTAATACAGGCATAAAGCATCTTATTCTGTTAAATGATAAGTTCCGACTGCTCTATCTCTGGAGAAGTCGTGTTCTTAATAGTTGGTTACAGTTAAGCAATTTTACATAAATGCGAACTTGAGAGACATGAACATGAAAGCTAATAGGGTTGCTTATATAACTGGACAACCAGAACTGAAGAGCGTAATTTCATATCCGAGGTCTTTCCCAAATTTGTCACATTTGCAAGGTCATGTTGAGGCTATATTATCTGGTTATAGTTTTGGATTAGGGCTAAGGTGCTCTCTCTTTCTATCTCTTGTCTCTATTGCTCTCTTTAATCTAGAACTTATTGTTGATATTCCCTCCACAGATAGATAGTTATCCCCTCTCCCATCATACATTACCCATTTACTTTTGACATAATATTTAGGAGGTGTATTTTGGTAGCCCATTTTACCTGTAGTATGCTGAAAAAATAGATGTGCTGTGCGATTTTGTTTTGTTGCTCTTCAATCTTTGAACTTAAAAGTAAATGTTGTTTAGACCACAACTCCTTTCCTTGAACTTCCCAAATCAAGCCTCGGTCTTAGATCCAACATGGCTAGGCTTCGTTTATATCATTTTACCAATTTATGGCTTATGCTTGTCTCGAACGACATAGAGTAGCTTGAGCTCGGCTGAAATGCATAGTTGAATTCTGTTCAAACAAGAAACACAAATTACATTATTGTTTTCTCTGCAGCTCGGCTCTATATTAGTGTTCAGCTGTGGCAAGTCCTTTAAGAAAGTACCTCACTTGCGTAATCATACAGATTTTAGTCCTTGGGGTGAAGGATATATCATAATTTTGCTCAAGTAAATAAGCTCCAACTGATTTTTGGATTCAGCTCGTCGTCTAGTATTCTTAACTACTCCCTGCAGTCTTTATTAGTTTACCCGTTTTTTTTGCACAAAGTTTTAGGAGAAACAATATTGTGGGACATAGAAGGAAATAGAAACTATTATTTTATGTTTAAGTTGAATGTATGTGTTATGGAAAGTTAGTGGTCTCATTCCAAAATTAGAAACAAAAGAAATGGGTAAACTAATAAGGGACATCCAAAAAAAGAATAAGGGTAAATTGATAAAGACCGGAGGTAGTATAATATTATGAACAAGCCGAGCTAAAGTCGTAGTTGATTTGAGTTGGATTGTTGATGAGCGACTTTGTTTATGATGACTTGTAACTACACATAAATTTAAACTTTACATAACAGGAAAATTCATATGATAAGCCGATAAAGTCATAAAACCTTGATGATAAGCTTTCATCAAAGAAGAAGTTTACTAAATGTGTGATCTAAGTCTAATACACCCCTCGAGATTAATCCGTGGATTGTGCTCCCAGGAGCACGAGAACTGTGCCCCCATAATGCAAAATACTCCCTCCGTCCCAAAATACTCTTTACACTTTCCTTTTTTATCTGTCCTAGAATACTCTTTAGACTTCTATTTTGGGATGTGACTCACTATTATTTTAATCATTCTACCTTTTAACGATTGGCCCACACTCTTTCTCCTCCAAATAAAATAATACCACTCTTATTATCTACCAACTCTAATCTTGGCCTACATTATTTCTCATTACAATAAAATAATACTACTTTTACTAACTAATAACTCCTTTCACATCTACTTTTCAATAAAATAACAATTGATAATTAAACAACAAATTATCATCTAAAATTACGTGCATGGATAAGTTCAAGAGTATTCTGGGATGAAAGGAGTAGAACATTTACGAAAATGAAAACAAACATTTTACTGTTGAAGTGGAACATTATAAGAATTCACTTATGCAAACTAACATTTTATTGTTGAAGTGGAACATTACAAGAGTTCACTTACGAAAACGAACATTTTACTGTTGGAGTGGAACATCACCATAATTCAATTACTTAAATAGAACATTTTCTCATCAAAATATTTTCACGGAAAATAGCACATATCTTTTGCTAAAAAATAAGTTTAAAACGAACATTTATTGGAATAGAACATTTGCCATTGAACCATTTTCACGGAAAATAGAACATTTTTTTTGCTGAAAAATATGCTTAAAATGTGATATGAATTTTGAAGGCTATTCTAAGTCTCTTGATTGAAAGATGGTTTTCTTTTAGTATTTAGGATGGTGTAGTTCCAGATTTTATAAGTTTTAAGGCACTTTCAGACTGATTAGTAACAAATGATATGAAGTTATAAACTCCTAACCAAGGATTAGCAACAACTAGGGTTTGAAGAAGTTCAACTAATCCAAGTTGAAGATCAACTAAGGGTTTGCATGCACTGCTAAAACTTTGGATTCACTTCGAAAACATATATTCACAAGGAATAGGTTAAACTCAAATCACACATTCATAGCCTCTAATGACTAGGCATGTGTTTTATTTATAGGAGCATCAAGAAAACCTTGCTCCCCAAGCTTACACAAAACTCACGGCCAACTAGCAGTAATTTAAGGAAAGTTGCCCCTTAGTTCAAGCCTAGAATCTAGCTAGAACTTAAGGAAACACAAACTTAAGGAAAGATGTGCAAATCTTTCTTTAAATGCACTAAACTACATGGCTGCAAGGACACTCCGTTTGCACGCCACATACACCCCAATTTTTAAGGAAACTTTCCGAAAATACAACTCATGACAACTAAGACTCTTATGAACCAAAACAAGCTAAAAGCTTATTATTACAACCAGACTTGAATAAAAATAACTCAATTACTTGAATTTAAGGAACTTAACTAACAAACATAATAAAAAGACATATTTTTGGTTACAATGTAGAACCCTTACTTTAAGAGTAAAGTAAAACCATGCAACAACCAAAGAAAGCAGTAAAGATAGCTTGGTGGAGAGTCAGAGTCATGCATGCACTCATCAGAATGAACATTTGTTGAAATAGAACATTTGCTCACTGAAAATAGAACAATTTTCACGAGAAATATAACATGGTTTTTCGCTCAAAAATATGCCTAGAATGAACATTTGTTGAAAGAGAATATTTACTCATCGAAAATGGAATAAATTTGGGAACACAATAGAATTTTCACCTCCAGATGATTGCTAATGTATTTAGACTTGGAAAGAAGTGCTTCTCACTTTGTTTCACTAAACACTAGAAAACTGAAATTACTAATAATCTAAAACAAACTCACGATTATTGGGATCTTAGGCTAAAACAAACTCATTTAATCCTCACCCTAATCTTATCACTTAAGACTAACTCAAAGCAATAAGCGAGTTTAGAACAACACTAACTCAATTCAAAAAGAACATACAATTTTCTTTTCACAAACGTTGCCGTGATCCGATTTATTACTCTTTACATATAGAGGATAACAAGCAAGGTAAAGCATCAAAAGATGACTAAGTACATCAGTACCTTTAGCTACGATGAAACTGTTGCATTTAAGGAAGAGCTGGAAAGTGAAAGTCTATGAAACCTTCCCTTAAATTGAGCCATTATTTCTCGGCTCCCCTTGTGGATTCTTTATGCTAACTTTTGCTTGCTTAATTATGGATCATTCAAAAGGCTTTAAGAGCTTAAAGAAAGCTCCCACCGAATTGCCAGAAAAGCAACACCAAAAAACCTCAAAAAAGAGAAGCAGAACGTCAAGCGAAAAGGACCCTCACTGGAACCATCGGGTGCCCTTTCGGTTGGTCTAGCCGCAACCTGCCATCAATTAGAAAATGATACTTCTCCGCAACTTCGCGATCTTTGAAGCTGGGTCATGGAAATTTATGCTAGTTAAACTGTATATTACTTTGTAACTAGTCATGCTTCTAATTCAAGTGTTGCTAATTTCAGATGAATCTTTCAGTTGTTGGAGGAAGTTGCTTTCTAGAGGTTATCGTGGATGATTCTGAAGTTGTAGAAGTCATGGAGCCTGGAACAGGTCTACAATGCTCACGGTTGAATTTGGTTCCTAGAGGTGTGGGGAATGCAGTGGTTAAAGTTTTTGATGTAGGGCTTTCTCCGCCGCTAACAGCTATCTCAGCGGTAACCTCTTCTATCCAGCCACCCTAGTTATTGAGGCTTTTTTTTTTTCAATCTGTGCTTGAGTAAAGAATCAGTCAGTTTCTCTTTTTGGTGATTTCTCTGACTTGATTTGTTATCATGCCTTGAATTCTGTCCTGATGGATGTGTTATAAATATGCTTATTCTCTAAGCCTCTAGAGTCTAAATTGAAAATGTGACGGCTACTAATTAGGGAAACACTTTCAGTTTGGCCATACTTTGATCCATCAATATCAGTGCAGACGCTCGCTTCCCCCCCCCCCCCCCCCCCCCCCCCCCCAATCTGTAGCTTTTATTGGTTATGTGTAATTAGCTTTAATGCTCCTGTTTTACTAGCACACTCTTGTTGCGGCTCTTTGTTCTTCTCATTATCTTCCAAGTAGTTTCTCTATCCGTGCATTGGATAAAGTTTCGATTTGGTATGGGCTAAAATAACCTTCAGCCTATGCAGAATGTATGCAATTGTTTTTCATTTTTCTAATTTTGCCTTTTTGTAAAAGGGAAAGGGGGGATGGGGGTTACCCAGCATAATCTGCTTACATCATAGGCTCATACAGATTCCAAAAATTTCTCTAATAATTGGCTACATTACTTTTTAGAGAATGAAACATCTGAATGAGCATATGCATCCTTTCTAAGTACAGGTAACGGTCGCTTTATCGATGAAGCGGCTTGTATTGGATTTATGGAACGGATTGCAGCTAATGCGGTGTGAATTTTTTCAAAAAATTCACATATAAGGGATTTAATGTTATATTTGCAAATTTATAGTTTAAATGCCCCCACGGCGAGTCACTGTTACGTAAAGGACGACACAGCGAGGACATAATTTTTGTCACGTTGTTAACGGGATTCCTCCGAACGGCAACTTCCAAATCCGTTACAGAAGGGCCGTTACATAATAGAGGGGCCGAGTTTTAATTCCATGGTTCAGAGTAGTTTTCTTGTAGTATAATGTAGCAGACTTAGGTTGTAAAGTATTTCTGTTATATGATCTTCAATCTATTGAACAATTTAAATTTGATATCAACCTGCTACAAATTTCAGGTCAAGGTTTCAGAGGCAGACTGGATCAAAATTATATCGGGGAAAGGAATAAGCCTGATGGTATGTTTTATTTTGATCTTTACTACTATAGTTGTAATACGTTGACATGCCACCTTGGGTCATGCAGGAGGGAAGCTTAATCTTGATTGACCTTATCGCTGGAACAGATGATGAGACATTCGAGTCCTCGCAGGTTTGACTTTTCTGAATCCTAAGTTGATTTCAGCATCATTATTCTGTTGCTGTGTGCAAATAGGTCTGAAAATTTCATCTATGCACTTGTAACTTCCATACATGACGATGTGCTTTTCATTATATTCATTTAACCAAACTGTCTGTGGGTCTGCAGCCTGTCTTGCAGGACTTCTTTTTCCGTCATAGAACCGAGTTATGATCCTCTCACGTCAGTTCAATTTATACATTCAACTATAAACTCCTAAATACAAAAAAATAAAGAAGAAAAAGAAAAAAATGAAACAAAAATAACACAAGATTGTATTCACATATATGTAAATTATCAAAGTGTACTGACGGTACCAATATGGTAGTCATAGCATTTGGAAGCACCATTGCCACATGAAAGGTGTGTTTGGTGTATGCAACTGTAAGATGTTCTGGAGAAAAGATTAAATAATGAATTGATTGTTACATTATTTTAATCTCTCGTTTCCCCTTTTGGGTGCAAGAGAGCCATAAATTTTAATAAGTTGTATGGTGCATATTAAACACAATAATAGGGATGTGACAAGTTCCCATTTGTTTCCACCTTATCCTTTATAAGTTCATCTTTGATTTTGGCAGTATGCTTTCATGAATATTCAAGTGCACATTGAGGACCAAATAGTCGATCTTGTAGATGGTCATGATGGATATGTTAATGCGTCCAACTTTACAATTCATGGTAGATCGGCTGGAGTAACCACTCTATGTGTAAGTTGGCATACATTGATAATCTCTTAGTTTTAACTTTTCTATAACTTTTTCTGTGCACCATGGAAAACTAATTTTTTTCCAAAAATTAAAAAACCAGGTTACCTCTCGACAACAGTCTGGTAAAGAAGTCCGCAGTGAAAACATCACAATTGAAGTTTATGCTCCACCTATGGTACACCCCAATGATATTTTCTTGGTTCCTGGCGCATCTTACGTGGTATGTGCCTCGCTTTTAGTACCCTTACGACCCTTTTGGTTAGCGGTATTAAATGGTGGTAATGGTTTCTAGTGCAAATTTGTGAAAACATTCCCATGTCAACATCTATGGTGATGCTACTTTATCCCAAACTCCTATTTTCTTGCTAAAATTTCATTACCATCCATTACCACTTAGGAGGGTGGTGTTGGGTGGTAATAGAAATTTATGAAGGAAAACACATGTTTTGCCATCAAGTTCCATTACCATAGATGTTAATATTGGAATGTCTTCATAAACTTGCACTAAAAAACATTATTATTACCACAATTTAGTACCACTAACCAAACATGTTATTTTCATTGCTAATTAGTTTCTTTGCATGAAATTATTCATAATTTAGTCGTAGTGAAAGCTAAATCTAAAAAAATGAAAAGCATTTATGGCAATAAAGAAGTATTATGAAGCATTCATGACACTAGTTACCGTTGTTATGAAATTTGAAACTTTGTCTTCACATCATACTTATGTATAAGACGTAAGACCATAAACCTTGTCGTCAAGATAAGAATGATAAGGCGTCTTGGACTTGAGGTCCCTTAAAGTTTATTATGTAATTCATCATTTCCAAAATATTTGGGCTACGAGGCCTGCCAAGGTTTTCACCCTAAATATTGTGTGTTAATAAAATATACGGGTTTTCATCAAATATCCCGAGTTTTTAGAAAATTCACCATGTACTCTAGCACTTTTCATAATTAACCAATTACCTCGAGTTTCTTGGGTGGGGCTGAGAAGGGGGGGGGGAGGTGGTGGGGGTGGGGTGGTTAGGGCGTTAGGGTTAGACATTAGGGTTATGGGTTAGGAGTTAATAGGTTAATTAGGGTTTAAAAGAAATAGGATTAATGACTAACATAATTAACTACTGTTAAACATTAAGGGCATTTGGATGTATTACCATAAAACTCGGGGTACGTGGTGAATTTTGAAAAGTGCGAGGGTAACTGATTAATAATCTAAAAATTTGGGGTGATTGGTGAAAAAAACATTTAATATGTCTTTTTGGATCTTAAGCTTATTAATTATATACAACGGATGTCATTAACCTTGTTGCTTTTAATCAAATAGGCTCCTCTATTATAAAATTCATAGAGAAGGTTTCTTTATGATGTCCATGTCATCTCTGTCACTCATGCAGAGAAGCACCTTATATACATGAAAAAAAATCGCATTCGTGGTAATGTTCGCATTGTCGCTGTAACGACTTATAACAGTTAAATAGAACGTGGCGTGAATTTTTTGGAAATGATCATATAAGTGGTAATTTAATTTTGTTTTATGCCTTTTCTTTATGTTGTGTCCAATAGCATTATAAATACACTGTTTGGGATACTTAGAGAACGACGTGTCTTTTTTCGCCTATGTGGGATGAGCGCGTATTTGACTACGTCATTTTAAAGATTTTATTGAAAACATATTCAAATAAAAGAAGTCGCCAACTTAGTTTTAAAAAGCGCGAGTGGAGATGCGGCCTAAAGCTTTTAGTAACACTTTTCGAGCAGAAGCCCTCACTCAATTGCAAGAAATTCCTAAAACTTCATCTAAAAAGCAAAATCCCCAATTATGCATATAATTCATTGTGGGTTTATGATCTGAAATTCATATACAAAAAAGAAAATTGATATTATTAAAATTAATAAATATAAGTAAAAGTGCGTGTCGGCTACAAGATGCGAGCACCTTTGCCTTAGCCTCCCTTTGCCTTGCGCCTCCCTTTGCCTTGCGCCTCCCTTTGCCTTGCGCTTTGCGCCTCGGTTCGCCTTGCGCCTTTTAAGAATAAGGTCACAACAAGTTTTTAAAGGAAGATTGATAAACATAATTATATATTAGAAAATCATAAAGACAACTTTGAGACTTATCCAATGTAGATTTTCCCATCGTGACTCCATAAATGGTCAATGAACCATAGATCGAGTTCGGGGGTGTGGTTACGAATAAGATCATAAATCAAATTCACTAAATGATGGCCTTTACTTAATATCGATTCATGTCAAGTTTTATGTAAATAAACAACCACATAATATGTTAATGCAATATATAATTAATCTATATCAGTTCCTATAAAAACAAATAGTACTTTTTGATGACATATTATTGTAACAATCAAACTATTGGGTTCCGAATCAGATTGTCCAATTATCTTCATTTGATGTTAGAACAGTTTTGTAGGTCTTGATTTGCGATGATAAGCATGTAAGATGATAAAAATATTGAATCATACAATCATGCATACGAAGAGTATAATCAATATATAAAAGAAATAAAAATAAAGAAAAGAGTAGAGAAGAATGTACAAGAAGCGTTAATTCTTTTAACGATCTACATCATGACAAGTAAATGGTTAGTAAAATAAAAATTAAAGTGGAATTGACCGTCAGGAATAACACCTTTGTCGCCTGGGTCTTATATAGCGATCTTC
This sequence comes from Beta vulgaris subsp. vulgaris, assembly GCF_026745355.1. Classification (NCBI taxonomy): domain Eukaryota; kingdom Viridiplantae; phylum Streptophyta; class Magnoliopsida; order Caryophyllales; family Amaranthaceae; genus Beta; species Beta vulgaris. The sequence goes on along the minus strand of NC_079207.1, from coordinate 46,759,411 downwards.
CGGATGAGCAATCTTGAAGCTTAAAATAAGAAATTCAAAGGTCTAAATGTGTGAATGTGAGTTTGAGTGTTTGATATTAGGGTTGTCGAGGTATTAAGGAGCATTGTCAAAAGTCATTCGAAGAAAGAAGTTATTTATAGGCAAAAGGGAAATTGAAAACGGAACGAAAAGATAAAATGAAATTGCCCCTTGAGGACAACTTTACGCTTGACGCCCAACTCACGCGCACAACATGTGCATCAAGCGCACTTGCTTTCTTGCCGGTTTGTTTTGATTATTTTAAGATTCAGAACCGAAATTAGCTAGCTTTAGGAATAAAATCTGAGTCTCGAAATATCCTTTAAAAATTAATTATCGCTAATTAATGTTATAATATTAAAAATTCAATTAATTATCAGGAATAATTAATCGAGCCTTTAAAATTTGGCTTGGATTTGATAAACAAACTTTAGATTTTCGAAATGCCTTTGGGCTTAGTTCATTCGATTGCTCTTCCTTTATACAGGATATTTAATTACTGGATACTACATGGGGAAACACGATTTTGTGTCTACAATAGCCCCTACTAGGGATGGGCAAGGGTAGGATCTGGGTAGGGTCCAGCCGGACCCTAGACCCGGACCCTAAATTTTTTTGCAGACCTAGACCCGGACCCTAAGGGTCTGAAAAAATTGGACCCTGACCCAGACCCTTAGGGTCTGAAGGGTCTAGAGGGTCCAGGCTTAAATTCTTTAATTGGCCAAATTTTCAGCATTATTAATATCAATAATCATCTGAAATTCGCATGACACAAACACAAAAAATCGCATGAAACAAACACAAACATATAAATTGAAAAAAAAAACAAACACAAACTTATAAACTGAAAAAAAACGAAACAAACACAATTCACAAACATATAAACTGAAAAAAACAAAACAAACATACAAACTAAAAAAAACGAAACAAACACAACTTACATAAGAGTTCTGAATGGGTGTTTTGGTGTTTTAGTTTAGCTATTAGTCTTTTAGAAAATCAGTTTGTTTTTTAAAAAAGAGTTAAAATGTATATATTAAATACGTTTAGGGTCTAAGGGTTGGGTCTGGGTAGGGTCTGGGTCCAAAATTTTAAGACCCAGACCCGGACCCTATAAAATTTATTTGGACCCACACCCGGACCCGGACCCTTAGGGTCTGAAAAAGTTGGACCTAGACCCTTAAATTAGGGTTGGGTCCAACAGGGTCGAGGTAGGGTCCTGGACCCATGCCCATCCCTAGCCCCTACTTTGACTGAGGTTTAGGAAAATGATAGTCAAGGTATATGATGTTGGAACAAAATGATTCTTAATGCTATGTAGTTTAGAAGTGGTCTATATATCGCCGGTGTTTGCAAAACAAAGTTAGTTTCCAAGACAATAAATCCAAGTAATTTGATTACCTGCAAGACAAGATGTTAGCAGATAGGTGCAAAAAGATGGTCACGTGTAAGACGCACTCCAGTTACGAAAGTCGGAAACAAAAGAAAAATGTTATGGTTGGGTAGGTTTGCATATGACTAAGATCCAACACTATGCTGAAATCAATAGTGATGTATTTGCAAAACTGAAATTTTATTTAAAAGAATATAAAACAAGTATGAATTGTGCTTTTCATGTTTCACCCAAACTTTTTTTTTTTAAAAAAAAATCCTCCCCGGTGGAGTCGCCAAATCGTAATCTTGGGCGTGTTCTTATTCGCCTTTGCGGTGTAAGCGCGTACTTGACTACCTTATTGTAAATGTTTTATTGAAATTTGAATTAAAAGAAGGTGCGGACAAGTCTTTAAAGGAAGACTTATAAACCTAATTGGATATTGGGAATGTTTGGGACAACTTTCGAACTTATCCAATGTGTATTTCCTCGTCATGACTCCATTAATGGTCAATAAATCATAGATTGAGTTCAGGGGTGAGGATACGAATAATATCAGGAATCAAATTCGCCCATCGATGGTCTCTACTTAATATCGATTCATGTAAGTTTTATGCAAATAAACAACCACATAATATGTTAATGCAATCTATAACTACTCTATGTCATTCAACAAATAAAAGACAAATATTTGGTCACATGTTATTATAACAATCTAATCATTGGGTTCCTAATCAGATTGTCCAATTATCTAAATTTAAAGTTAGAATAGTTCTTTAAGTCCTGATTAACAATAATAAGCATGCGAGATGATGAAAGCATTAAATAATACAATCATGCATATGAATAGAATAATCAATATAGAAAAGAAATTCAAATAAAGAAAAGAGTAGAGAAGAATGTACAAGAAATCATTAAGTCCTTTAATCATCTAAATCATGACAAGTAAATGGTTAGTAAAATAAGAATTAAAGTGGAACTGTCACGGAGTTTTTATCCCTTAGTCGCCTGGGTCTTAAGCAAAGATCTTGAGGATGAGCAATCTGGAAGCATGAAATAAGAAATTAGAAGGTCTGAATGTGTTTGAATGTGAGTTTGAGTGTTCGAATATAAGTTTAAGTGTTTGATATTAGGGATGTCACAAGTCATTCGAAGAAACGAGGTATTTATAGGCAAAGGAAATCAAGTGCAAAGTTTGATTAAGCACAAAAATTGATCAAGCGCAAATATTATTATTTCCATAATTTATTTATAGTTTGATCAATTTTTGTGTCATTTAAGAACTGCTTATGAGTACCTTATTTTAAGTTTTAAATTAAATGTATATTATTTATTTAATAAAGGAATTCTTTTATATATCAGATTTTTATGTGTGTAATAGTGTATGACACGGGTCACAAGTCTGTCATTTATAGAATGCTTATATTGAAGGATCACTCACCCCTCAAAAAGAGTAGGAACCACCTAACAAGATGCTTTACTTTTTTCTATAACTTCCTTCCAGCCTATTGGCTCTTTTTTTTTCTTCTGTGGAGAGTACTAGAGAACTTCTCTTTGTAGTCAATTGTCAAAACATCCTAAAAATGCAATATTGAAAAAACTTGTCCAGTCCCAATTAAACTGTTGTTTGTGGTATCCTTGCTCATGAGTTGCACTTTTTGACTTCCGTAAAGTAGTTACTTGATTCAAAAATTCAGTGGGTTGCCTCAGAAGTCATAACTTTTCATGCGGATATTCTTCTCTTTAATTTTCACCTCAAACTGTTAACATGTTCTTTAGTTTACTGTGGAAGGAGGACCGAGAATGGGTATCTTCATTGAGTATACAAGTATGAATGACAGTATAGTGGCAGTTGATGCTTGTGTGGGACGACTATCTGGAGTAGCACCAGGCAATGCTGTAAGAGGAAAATATTATCCTTTCAGCTTTTTCTACTTATTTCCTTCTTGTGTCCGTGTGCATGATTTTGCTACTTACTATTTGGTGTAGACTGTGCTTGCCACCTTTTATGGGAATGCACGAACAATTCTATGTCAAGCACATGGTAAAGTCAGAGTAGGGGTTCCATCAGCCGCCATCCTGAATGTACAAAGTGAGCAACTGGCTGTGGGACGTGAAATGCCTATTTTCCCTTTCTTAATTGAGGCAAGAGGAGTCACATACTTGTTCATATCGTTTTCACCCGCGCTTTCTAAGTTTTACTGATACCCTTTAATCTTATAGGGAGACTTGTTTTCATTTTATGAGCTGTGCAAGGACTACAACTGGACTATTGAGAATGAAAAGGTCAGATCATTTGTAATGCTAGAAAACAACTTATTACTTCAAGTTTTGTACTGATAATGTTGTGTTATTGCCCATACTAAATGTATCTAATACTCGTGTCTAGGTATTGGGTTTCAGCCCCGCTGAGCATTTGCATGGTAACTACAAACTGCCTACAAGGAGCCATGAGTATGAGCAAGAAATTAATTTTCTTAAGGTGCTTTATGGAAGGTATGCTTGATTCTGACTTATTTTTTATCCAACTCCCAAATCTTGTTTGGTTTAGAAAAGCTCATTTCAGAATAAAACACTAGAAGTTACAGAAGTAAACAAGTAACTCTGCAGAAACTAAGATAACGGGGAAGACGAAAAAGGAAGTCTTATTATCTTGCGTGTCTGACGAAGTTCCTGGAAGGCCTTGTGGGCTTGGACATATAGTGAACTCAGTATGTGTTTGTTGTGCATATATAGATTGTCAACTAAACTCACTTGTGATGAATAGCTCACTGTTTGTTGCTTTTAAGACATTCCTGGCAGGCATTGTAGGAGTTCAATAATTTGCTGGATAGGGGGATTTAGAAGGAAAGGATCAGAAGAAAAAGGGAGGCATTAAATATCTTGTGTTTGGTACAATATGGGCGAAGGGAAGGGAAATGAATCGGGAGGATTCATTTTCCTTCCCCTCTTAATAATCAAATCCTTCCATTGTTGGAAAGATTTGTAAGAGACGTGCTTTGTTTGGCACAAATCTGTTAAGGGGCTTGGCTACTTGAGTTTCTTTTGGGCGTCAACTTAGTAGGACCTATAATCCAGAAGTCAGGTGACTAGCACTATTTGAATGAAAGTTATTCTGTTTGTGGCTGAAGTTGAATATAGTTGAAATAAACCTCTATTTATAGGTTGACAATTCTGCCTGGAATCTGGATTGTGGTATGCTCCTCTACATGGGAATACGGGATAAACATGGGAATGTAGTTTGCTAGCTGGTTTTACTTTTAGTTCATTGGGGTAGGCAAATTATCATGCATCTTTGAATGGTGGTATCAGTTATGGCATGATTTATTCATTGACCTATCAATTATTCTTTAGGTTTTATTACTGACAGTGTCTTAGTGATTTGTTTTTGAAGAAAAGATTTCGTTGTTCTTTTTCTTCACTGTCTCTAATTGAAGTTTATATAAAAAGCAATAACTTATTGAGTATACAAGGATAAGGTACTAGGAGGTGAATATTTTGTATGAGAAAATTCCATCAAAAAAGGGGCCACAAAATGTGAAAACTCAATGCTCGAAGAAGAATGGGTGTTTAGCATACATGATGCTTTCAGGTGGAGGAAAGAGAAAAACATATCAAACCAGTAAGAGAAGACAAGACATCGAGCTTTTAGATTCTGTTGCTAAAGAAGGTAGCTGAAACAATAGGTAGTACTCCTAAAATGCACTAGCTGATTCACCTTACCCAACTCAGAAAAAGCCCTAATGTTTTGCATGTTAAATTAAGGGATTACTCCCAAACTTGCAGATCCAGTTGCTGAAACCTAGATCTAAATGTTTCGTTGGTTGCAGCTGGTCTCTTTACAATCCATCTATCTGTCATGGGCAGAAGGGGACATTTGCATATTGGATATGCTAGTCTTGGTGTTCTCTTCACGTTTACATTCAGAGTGATTGGGCATGTGTGGTTTTGTTATTTATTCTGTGGATTTTGCGTTACGCTCAGCTGGTATATGATCAAATCATGATCCATTATGTATGTACTGTGCACTAAAGATTGTTTGGAGAGGTGGGGGTTAAGGGGTAAGCACACTAGGTAAAATTGGTTCAACATAGTATTGATCTGGAGGTTCAATAGGGTTGCTCAAATTAAAACATTCAAGAACCGACCGCAGTGGTTTAGACATTGACATTTCCAGAATCCGAAGATATTTGTTCAGAGAATGACCAGTTAAGATAAAGGCGATATTAGAAGGAGTCCAGGTTGATCATATATGGAAGGTGTAAATAAAATCACAAAAGAATTTTGCCTCATTGATTCAAGAAAAGTTAGTGGAACTTTATTGGGAGGATTTCTTACTTCATCATAGTCAACCTTAAGGCTCTAAAATACATGACATTACAATTTTATGACTCATTTATGCTACTCTGTCTTTAATCGATAATGGGTATGCTTTCATTGTCTATTAGATTATTGGAACTAGTTCTTGAATTAAATAGCTTTGTACTCGAAGCTAATCGAAGTGTATATTCCCATTTTCTTCTGTCCTTTTTTTTGATGTAATCATGTCACCTTGGAGTTTGGAGATTTAGATCCCTATTTCCAATTAAAAAAGGCTAAAGACGTAAGAGCTTTCTTACTTTAATAATACCTTTGAGGTCTTTTAAGACCCATACTCTTGTAATTAGGGACATGAAATGTGTCTATTGGCTAAGGTACATCTCTTTTGGCTTCTTTGAGGATGAGGTGGTGAGCCGTATATACTATATTGTTGCATAACATCCTTGTGGAAGAAGAGTTTGTGTGTATGGGAATCAGATTTTGTGTTTCTATCTTTCTGGCATTCTTGTATAATTTGCAGGTGAATTATGCTACATCTGGGAGGGCATATACGAGAAAACGAACTTAGCAGTTCACTGCTATGACCAACAGTTTAGGTTGCAAATTATGGTCCAAGGAGATTTCTTGTTCTAGGGTGGTATTTAGTATAAGTGCATATCTGGGCTATAGGCTACTGAAAAGTGTCAATTGCTTCTGTGTCGTACTGTCGTTGTATGATGTGCCTGTATCTTAAAACAAATTTCTTGTTTAAGAAACCACGTGATTTCTGTTATCTTTATATATAAGATATACCCATAAGAACAGAAAAGTTTGATCCACATATTTGCATTTTTTTTCCTTCCTGAAATCAGATCCGGTGGAAGAAGCAAAATTCTACTTACATTCACTTGTGACTTCTTGTCTCCCGGTTTTTTCCTACATTCAAGGTCCTACAGTGCTTCTTTACTCATAAGGGTTGTTCCTGATCCTCCCCTCGCTCATGGGATTCCAATAACATGGATTCTTCCTCCGCATTATACTACATCAGATCTTTTACCTTCATCAATATCAGATCGTCAAACGGGATCCACTGCTTACTCTTTACTAGGATGTTCTGGTCTAAATGATGATGAATGGCAAAAAGGTGCCATTTCTATATCTGGAAGTAGAATTATAACTACAAATAGCAACGATCTTGCTTGTATCCAGGCAAAAGACCTCAGTACCGGAAGAATTGAGGTTGCCACGTGCCTGAAGGTGGCTGAGGTACAAATACATACACTCAGCGCTATATAATTTTGCCTATTGAACTATCATCAGCACATGATTTTGTTAATTTTCGTACTGCTTATCTTCGCTATTTGATGATTTATTACCAATGCTAATTCTAGTCAGTTTATTGATGCGACTTTCTGGTTCAGGTTGCTCAAATCAGATTTCTGAGGAAGTTGACATTCTACCTTGCTGTTGGTTCTGAACTTGAACTTCCTGTTTACTTTTACGACAATTTGGGTACTCTAACTCTCACTTGAATTGATGTAAGCTTGGATATTATTGAGGTGAAAGCTTTCAGAAGACTGAATATTAGTTTTTGGGCAGGAAATCCCTTCCTTGAAGCTCACAATGTGGTGGTGTTTGATATCGATACTAACTTCAAGGACATTCTTGCTATTGATAAGGTTAATCAGAATAAGGAGAGCATCAATATCAAGGTATACTTGCAAATATTATACCTTTTGGAATTTCGAAGCATTAATATTCAGTTACTTGCGACGATATTTTTACCATTTTCCATTATATATACTCATGGCTTGACCAACTTAATGAAATATGAATCTCATTCTGTCATCTATTGGTATTCTGTTGTCTTTTTTCTGATTGGTTATGCAGCTTGATTTAAGTTAATGACCTGGTCTTCCATTGTCTTTCTTCTGGTTGATCATGCTGCTTGATATGAGTTAATGATCTCTGCTTTTGTGTTTAAGTTAATGACCTGGTCTTCCATTGTCTTTCTTCTGGTTGGTCATGCAGCTTGATTTGAGTTAATTATCTCTTCTTTTGTGTTTAAAGGCGATGCGGCATGGTACAGCTCTTGTTGCAGTGAGATTTGACCGTAATCCAAAAAAGTCAGACTATATCATGGTAACTGTTTGCCTCAAGTTTTCGTTAGCATTTACATGGTTCTTAAGAGTGAAGTTGCAACAGGAATCTTTCATCGAAAGTTTAATTTCTATGCTTATGTAGTTTTAGAAATTGTTTATTTTAGTGTCGGTCGGGGTGGTGGGGGGGTTGGCATCATATTGATCTAGATCCATAAGAAGGATCTGAAACCTATTAGTTTGTAGAAACAATGTCAATGGTCCACTCTAGCATACTTTCATTATGCTTCATGACTGTAGGAAGTAGCAATCAAGTATGCACTTTTGTAAAATCTGTACGAAGTTTTTCTTCCTCTGTTTAAATTTCTCATTCTTATTCTTAATCAACTTCAGAACAAGTTCATGAAGACATCCCAAAGTTTGGCATTTCAAGAAGAGACTATGTGTTACATGAAGATTACTTGATATTAAGTGGCAGATTCTTTCTGAATTTTTTTGTCATTTAATACTTAATAATAATATCCTTAAGTTTGAACATGGGGTAATAAGGTCAAACATGCAAGCATTGTGAAATATTCTGATGCCAAAATGTGACCACTGATCAATCTGTAGTAATTATACTCAAACACTGAAACTACCAAGTTTTCAAGGACTCTGAAAAGTTTCCAGTGCACCAAAAATTACGACGGCTGAGAAAAATTGCATTAAAGATAATCATTTCTTTGAAAGACAAACATCGCTCTGATGAAATTTGGTAGCATTGGCTATATTAATGGGTAGATGATGTTCTTGAAGATTTAAAGCATAATGAAAATTATATGTTAATTTTAGGATTTTGGCAGTGTGGTTCTTAGCATCTTGGTTCGTCCTCTTCAATTGTAGTCGGAATTTTCACATGATTTAGTGGTTGTTTTGTTCAGATTTCTGTGGGAGCTCATATAAATCCACAAGATCCAATTGCTCATCCTGGAAGCAATCTGAGCTTTATTGTAGAAGGTAAAAAGAGAAAATTCCTTTTCATCAGTTGAAACAACATAATCTTTGTAACCCCTCCCCCCCTTCATAAACAATTACGTCTTGAATTAGTTGTTATGGTACCTTGTATTGTGTTTGAAATCCTGTATTACTGAGGATTTCTTAGGATAGATCCAATTTATATGATAGAAGGAGAATCTTGCTGATTGGCAACCATATTTACATGTGTTGGATCGACCTGTTGTTCCTTGACATGGTATCCTCTGTCAACCAACCTTGCTGGGTTTCTCTGATAGGATTAGAGAATCAAGCACCAGGAGAATGGTCAAGTAGTGATGAAAGTGTTATTTCTGTGGACTCACAATCTGGTAAAGCTGTGGCAGTTGGAAAGGGTACAGCTGCAGGTATTCATTTTTCTTGATGCTCGACATTTTAAGATAATAAGGCATGAATGCTTAGCATGTACATATTAAGATATTAAGTTAATCATTTCATCTTCATTTGAGGTTCGTTACTGTTTACAGTGATGTTTCAAAGTTCAATCTTGAAACTGCAAACGACCGTAAGTGTGCTGCATGGGGATCTCATAACTGTTGATACTCCAGCGGACAGCTTAACAAATACTCCTCTTCCCCCCGGAGGATATAAATTCTCAGTGAAATTCAGGTTTTTTAAATTTGCTCTAGTTTACGGCAATAGTGTTTTCTTTTTACCCCATGTTAAATTGATGAGGTTGATCAGTTAGCCTTTTTTTCTTTGGCGAAGATTTGGTAATTACCTCTCGCCTCAGGAAAAGTTCAAACTGTATATCATCATAGATTTATTGTTGTTTCACATGAGAATAGAATTTAATAATTTTCTTCATTACCCAGAAGAAGCAGGGGATTCAATATTGGACTCAAGTTTGGATTACAACTTTCTAGCTCAATGTACTATGTAGAGTTTGAGGACTTTTGTGTATAACTAAGTATATAGATTCCAATTTTCACGAATCCAGTAAAGTAGTAAATTAATAAAATGGTGCTGCCGGGTTTTTTTAGTCTAGACACTTTAGGCTATTCCTTTTTAATGTACACACTTTGCTTTATCTAAACTAGGTAACCTTTTCCATCATCTTTCCCACCTTTTCAACCCATTTCTAACTCATAGGGCGTGTTTGGCACTAGGTTTTTAGGTAACGGATAGAGGTTTGACAAGGTCAAATCACTACTTTTGAAAAAAAGAAGTGTTTGGCAAATAGCGGTTGATGTAGAGGTTAGTCTTTGAACTAGCATTTTACCAGCTTTTGGCAAACGTTAGATATACTAACGTTTGAGGTTGGCAATATAGCGGCTCAATCCTTCCATCAAATTATGTTTCAAATTATATAAGGACATTGAAGAATTGGGTGGAAAAAGTTAGCAGACAATTGTCATGTGCTCATGTTGCATTGCATATGCTTTTTTTTTTTTCAATGTTAGTATGTGTTATATTTTATTATTTTATGATGTTAGATAATATAAATAATTAAGTAATATAGCACAACCAATATAATATTACTACTATGAAGTAAAACAAAAAGAATTGAACTCCTCTCCTTGCTTTTACTTACTAAATGTTATTATGTTTATGTAGACTAGACCTGGTTATTGGACAGGGTAGTCCAATGGTTAATGGGTTAGGGTCAATTTTACAGGGGTTTTATTGGACAGGATTATTATAGGATAAGGTCATTATAGGGCCAACAAAGAAACCCAATAATTTAAAAAAATAAAATAAGTTTTGTAAAAATAATTACATATTCGGATTCGCATTCATTTATACTTAATTTTGGCTCTCTTTGTTGTTTTTCTTGCTCGTTTACCGACCCGTCCATTATCGGCCCGCTACCGACCCTTTATGAGACGACCCTCTTATGACCCGACCCGCTTTCAACCTGCACTGACCCTGACCCGACCCGCCTAATAACCTGGTCTAATGTAGACTAATAAGTATTTTAAAAGTAGCCACTACCAAAAGTTAAAATATTGAATTCCAATATTCTAAATTATTCTAAATAGTACATTATTTTGTTGTTTATATTGCCGAATCGCTAGTTTTACCAAACACTTATACTTTAAACAACTATTTCAACAACTAACCTCTACCCGCTGACAATGTACCAATAACAACTGGTACAACAACTAACTGCTACTACGACCAAACGACCAATAACAACTACTTTTGCCTAACAGACCCATATACTTTATCTCCTCCAAGATCTTTTATTTATTTATTTATTTATTTATTTATTTTACTTTCCCCGACTTACAATAAGCTTTTAGACACTCTCTCTCATACTTTTGGCAAATTTCCGTGGTTTTCCCCCTAAGTTAATCATGTAAATCTTTTGGAGTCAGAGATAGAGATTGGTTTATTAAGTACTCCCTTATCCCTTAATAGATTTACCGTTTCTAATTGGGGCACTGTTCATAGGTATAGAAAATCCACAAAAATAAAAACCAATATATAAGAAAAACATACTCATGTAGGGTCTTGTTTAATTCGTTTCATTGTGTACTTAAGGAAAATCAAATTTTTTATAATTTTTACGAATATGTAATTAAGATATTCATAATACAAAATGTGCATTTAGGGGTATTTATGAACATCCCTACGTGATTAGATAAATGGGAAATCTATCGGGGGGTGGAGGGAGTATTAGTTAACCACCTTTTGCTTTTAGTTGTGGTTCAAAATAAAAATGAACAAATAAGATCTTTAAGGATACTCTAAATTAATATGTGATCCTTGCATGAGCTTTATTCTAATGTCAAACTAAAATTAGATGTATATTTTACTTAATTTGAATAATGTTTTTAAATTTTCATATCACAAGCAATCACCTAGGCTATTGGAACACAAATAACTAGCTTTAGACCTGTGCCATCTAAAAAATGAGAGATGAAATAGTGTTTTTGTTAAGATTCTTGATTCTCTTAGGATCTACTCAGTAATTTACTTGAGTTTCAAAATTAATATAATGTTTTCCTAATTATGTTAGTCTATTAAGTTCACTAATTGTTAGGTTCGTAATCCTTAGTTACATTATTAGATGAAAAATATTGCCTTAAGTGGTGCTCCGAAATTTTATGTCTTTATATGCACGACGTAGAGAAAACAAGAAGAAGGCTTATGTGATATTATTATTGTCCTTAACATACTTTTTTGTTATATAGATTATAAAATTATATTACATGAGTCTTACTTTAATATACAATTAGAGCTACTTATATTAATACTCTATGTGTAAAAGATCTGAACACTTGCTAGGACACGTGGTTTAAGGTGATATGTTGTAGTGTGGTTTTAAAATGATATTTTAGTATAAAGTAGATGTGATAGGAGTTATTGGTAGCATTAATTGAAGGAGAGAGAAAAGGTTGGGTATTTTTTATTTAATAGAGATTTGGACTATGGGCTAAAATAGTGTAAGAATTTTAATATAATAATAATGGGACCATGTCGAAATAAAAGAGTTCAAACTAATTTGGAGAAACAACAAAGGACAGGGTTCGGGGCGAAGGGAGTAGTACTAAAATCTATGTTACTCAGACACGGATTGAGTGTCTACTCGGATACGGGTGTTCAAGTGTCCGACTCGGCTATTTTGTAGAAAAAAAGTCAAGTTTTTAGCTTAAAATGAAGTATTCAAAGTAAAGAGCCGTGTCGGACACGATACGACACCCTGTTTTTGAGGTAAATGAAGGTGAAATTATAATAATTCAAATTATAGAAGCATAATTCGATTGATTATTATTGGATTATCATATATAAGTCTTATGTTGTATTTTTCATACTTAAGAGTTAAGATAAAATACAATATACTTTCGTGTCAATAATAATTTCCCATTTGATATCAAATACATTATGTTCCTAATAACAATTATTTTCTACTTAATATCAAATACAATGATTTCCCATTTGATGTCACTTGTTATTTTTTATCTTTCTTCATTGGTGAACATATTTTTTATCATTAGTTAACATTTTTCCTTTGAAAGTTAAGTCATTCTCTTCTCCCTTACTCGTTACTTTTTGGTAAAAGTTACTCGTTTTTGGTGAATCCTATTAGTCATTAATGTAACACAACTGTATCATCTTCCTGAGTGGTTGCTCTCATTCACATAGGCGTTCAAATATTATAGTTTGGGGTTGAAATGGTTCAGAGAGGTAATATAGTAATACTTTTGTTCTTTTACAAATGACTAGTTCTGGATTTATGGTGTTGCATCAATGTGAGTGTAGTACCTTAATTACTTTACTTCACAATTATTATCTGAATACTTAACATTAATCGCATCTGCCATAGTAAAGCATATGCCATGGTAATTGTCAACCACGTACCATAGTAAGGACTCTAAAGCAATGCTTAATTTCACTGTCATAGTGCCTCCAGATCAAAATTCTTAATAAAGTGATATCCATGAACTCAATATTAAAACTAATAATCCTCTTCACTTAAAATTCTAATCACTTTATACATTTATCCACACTTGGTAATCCTGAGCTGTTCAGTCTCGAAGGCTGTTACCTTATGTTTCTGCTATGCCTGTTCCTTGAGTGTAGGATATTTCCAAAGCGAATGGTGCGTTTCACTCGGATATAACTCTGTAACTAACAATGAAATAACCAAATCTGTTAACAAACATCTAGAGAAATGATCTGGGGTTGTTTCTTTGTGTAATTACTTCTCCTGATTGGCGATTCCCCTACAAGACCTATTCTTACCTTTCTAAAATTAGGTCTACTTGTTCTGATACGTGTTTTAATTGTATTAATTGGAGCCTAGTGTATATTTGACAAATTATGTGCAATTTAGTCCTTTAGCATGAGCGGACATGAGAGCTAGATGGGGATTTTGCTTTATTTCTACCTCCATTTACTCTTGTACTTTTTAAGGTTATACTACCTCTTGTCATACTACCATAATTCATCAATTAATTATAGAATATCCAATAACTATTGTATGTATGATTATGACTCTTTTATTGTGCTATAGCAGTAACCATGGACTTGGAGCTCCCAGCACAAATGTTGAGCTTCCTTATGAATGTCAAGTGGAGCCTACTTTTGTTGGGTATGCACCTTATACTGCCAACATTCCGCACCTTCTGGAAGGACTCGCACTCACTTTTAGGCCTTCTGACTATGCCTTTTATCTGTTCTGTCAAACATCTTGCAGGCATGCTAAGCCATGGAAGGATCTTGACAGTGGTGATTCATATTGCCTTTTCTTCCCTTTCTCTCCTGAACATTTAGCGCATACTGTACCAACATTGAAGGATGAGAGACCAGATATAAGCATCTCCGTGCATGCTAAACTAAGAGAAGCCAGAGACGTGTCCGGCTCCGCGTCTGCACTCTTTCTTGGTGGTTTTTCCATCTTGGATATGGACAAGGTAATGATTGTTTCTAAGCTGGACAAATTATGCTATCACACATATTGGGAGACTAGATGAGTGAGTGACGAACGCCTGCTTGACCTAGTGATAGCGATGTTGCATTAAATTCAGTGTTGTATGATTTTGCCAATGCCTCTTAACAGGCTCTTTCCTGGGACTAGAAGGAACCCAATGAATCCTTCTCAACGTAACAGTTGGAAATGGGCACTTCTAGCCTTACTTCTATTTTCAAGTAGGTTCTCTACATTTGACCCTGGATCTGGAATGCCATGGCCTACTACTGAGAGCAAATAAGGGGATAACACAATGAAACCAATCCATTTGAGTGCATATATTACTTTGCATTAGAAAATTTTGTCAAAATATCTATATGCTTGGTGACAACACTCTATCAGGATATTTTGCAGTTGAATATGTCGCCAAACTCTAACAGAAGCATCATAACACTAGTGGGCAATACAGGTAAATCTTGTCTTCATATGCATAAGTGCGTCATGCTATTTCGGTTTCAAACTTTCAAAGGTGCCAAAAATCTTGATCTTAATCTTCTCTTCATTCTTTTTATGCTTTTCTGATATTGCATGAATCATTTAAACTTATCTTATGCATGGCTTCGTGGTTTTAAAACTCTAGTCTTTCAATTTAGGTCTTTACAAAGCTTGATTTGTCACATTTTACTTTAAGTTCTATCGTTATTTGAACATAAGCCCTTCCATCTCTCTCTCTCTCTCTCTCTCTCTCTCTCTCTCTCTCTCTCTCTCTCTCTCTCTCTCCCTCCCTCCCTCCCTGTTTCTTGCCTTACAAGTAATTGGCCTAAAACTGCAACGGAGCCGGCTACCATGTTCTCTCCCATTATCTCAGGGGGCATTTGGTTGCTATGCTGTAAACGGAATGGAATCAAGAAAGGGGTAGAGGGGGAAAGGAAAGCAAAACCCTTAGATTTAAAGTGATGTTTGGTTGGTAAATTCCATTTCATTTCTTCATCCTCTTACCATTCTTCCACCATAGCACCACCACTCCTCCCTCTCTTGTTGTTTCCTCGCCACCTCTCCCTGTCCCCCAGAACGCAGCCGGGTTTTCGTCATCCCCCTCCCCTTCGTAGCATGCCGTCACGTTCTACCCCTCGCCCTTCTACGGTTCGCTTTTCCCCCTCCCCTCCCCTACCCTTCCCTGTTCGTCGCGTTCTACCCCTCCCCTTCCTTGTGCTATCGCGTTCTTCCTCTTTCCTTCCCTGCCTGCTG